>NW_006912069.1:0-231387 GCF_000523435.1 Bipolaris zeicola 26-R-13
GTGGTTGGCCTTCAACCTCGTCACCCCGCGTCAAAGAGAGAATCCTTCTTGTTACTTGTAACATGGAAGACACCAGCCAGACGCGCCAATACACTCGATTACTGTCACCCACTCGCGATTACCTAGCTGTACTACGACCGCTCTACCCACTCTATTAGCGCTAGTAACTACTTTTAACGTTGCAGCGACACCTATCGTAAATCTAGTCTCGTTAAAGTTATAGATATCCTAGTTAAGAATGCCGTACGTCTATCGCGTCTCCTCTACTAGCTTAAACTACGCTATAATTATAGTAGGATCTTCGTAGGAGGCGCGCTAGCTATTAAATCTTCTAGTCTACTTTGTCTAAAGTTCAGACTAGCTCTAGATAAAGCGCGATACCCATTTCTTACCTATAGGTGGTGGAGGCGGATCTTAGCCACGCGCTATAAGTAACGCGTCTGCCATTCGTCGTACGTCGATAATATGGGGTGGAAAACTACGTTAGTTAAGCTCTAGGATCCACTGCACGAGAGACTGCTCTTCAATTAGCGATAGCTTGCGGTTGACAGAGGCTGTCTCTGATCGCGCCTGGATACCATGAAGACGTCGTTGGAGCGTCGACTTTGGCACGTTGTACGCTACTGCGAGAGCACGAATAGATTGTTTTAGATTATTACAATAAGACGCGATAGCAAGGCTTATTCTGCCTTCACGAGAAGTCTATATAGAACGTTGTTGTCGCGGCATGGTGGTGGTTGTGGAGAGCGTCGCGTCAGGTTGGGTGGGGCGTTCAGCTTACTGATCTTTCCAGCTTACTGATCCCGCACGTTAACTAGATAACATCACTTGCTGTGGCGTCGGGCGTCGTCCCTTTGCTTACTCTGATTGGTTGATCGGCAGATAAGTACTCTGCATCAAATCAACGTTAATTTCAGCCTTAAGGCGAAAAATGACGATATTGCGATTCCTGATGGGCTCCTTCGCCTAGGTAAGGCTACCCAGACATCGCGATACTACCACAAGCTTTGTTGCGGTGCTCAGTAGATGTGGTGACCAGCAGCGATAGAAAACTATCTGTCGCCAGACCGGCTATAAGGCGCCAGCACAATTGGATTTTACTTTCTCGGCTATTCAGAGAGTTAAGAATATGTCAAAGATGAAATCTTGTTGAAAGGATAGATAAATCTAGAACTATCTGAACAAGTTTTATTGCTTTGATGTTCAACTACCTAGAGGTTGTTCCGTTACAGGTGTTGTTCCGCTACGAGTGGATGCACGCTACCTGAGTTTGACCTGTAGCACCCCCTTCCAAGCGTGCAGCGCGCTGTCAACGTATTCCAATGCATATGCTTCAACATCTGAATCGCTGAGAATTGGTTTCAGTGCTTCGCCTGTCTCGCCCCACCGTACCTGTGCCTTGATTGCAGCTGCACCCTTCTTCTCGATTAGGTTGATGTAGCTATGGACCACATCACGTATCGCATCATAGCATAGCTTTGTTTCGTACTCAACTTCGCTAACCCAGTTCTTTGGTAGCTTAGACTTGAGCGGGTGGGTGCTTTTCGGACTGACCACCTTCTCACGGAGTTGATCGTCCATTCTAGTAAGTGCGCGGAGAATCTCCAGCTTGGTGTAGCACGATATGAGCATGTTTTCGTGAAACATCGTGGGCTCATCCTCAGGCTTCAACTTGGTATTATTGGGCATGCGCAGCTTCTCCATCGCTAGACGCGTTGCGTGAAGCTCTTCTGACAGCTTTGTGAGATTACCGGGGAGTAACTTCGCATCTGCTTGACCAGCCATGACCTCAACAACCGTATTGATGCAAAGCCACGATTTTTCAGCTCTTGATTCCGCTGGGGTTGTATTCGCTTCGACTCCATGGCCTTCTTTGGGGGTAGCAATGTCATCTACCAACAAGCCTAGGTTTTCCCACGTTTGCGTCTCCTTGTGTAGCACTCTGCTGCTAGCCTCCCAGATCGAATAGCTTTCTATGAGCCATGGAAGATTGGGAATCATGTTGGGCATGATATATGGCAATGGACCAGAAGATTGTGTATCGTCAAAGTCGGGAAAGACAGATTTGTCCACATTGTCGACAATATTCCGGAAACCTGTATTTTGTTTAGTACGGAATAACTCAATGAGCTATTGTACTTACTCTGCCGGTCTAGAACAGGCAGCTGATCAACTGATTCGCCCTTCAGTCGCGCTAGACGACGGCGCTCCAGATTGCATATGTGTTTTGTTAAGCTTGATTTGAATTTCCTCTTCAGAGACAATAGACCGATGGATTGATCCCATGGGATCGTTTTGAGATCTGGGTATATCGTGTCATCCGTCTTGGACTCCATCCTCTCCATGGTACCAATGGCCTTCCCGAGTTCTTCTTCTGCTGAGAAGCCTTGGTAGCCTTTGGCACCGAACGGATGTGTTATTGAGAGGCGAGACAAGACGTATGGAGAGATAGTGTGAACCAACATCTCCTTGCACTTAGTGTAGTTGTACATCTGGAAAGCAGACTTTCCAAGACCTAGGTTCAGGTGTAGCCGGGCAGCAAGTAATGCGCGCGGTCGGTCTTGCTTTTCTTTGTCACAAGCGACTAGGTGGCGTGCGAGCATTGCAGCTTGTAAGAGGAGCCGAGAGTTTGGCGTATTCTCAAAAGGATGTTGAGATTCGTCGTAGCGCATGGCGACGTGATGCATCCGTAGGAGGGAATAAACAGCAAGGAATCCTGCCGAGGAGCTGGGCTCGTAGAGGCCGGACGATTTACACGCCTCGTCAAAGATGTACTTAACAATCGTTGTTTTGTCGCCTTTCCAATATCGGTCCGCCACCGAGGATGTTATTAGATGATTAATCTTCAGGATGTTCTGTGAGTGTATGTCCCATTTTTCGTCTGTGTATTCCTCCTATTGTGCCGTTAGTAAGATATAAGCTTGGCTCTCTGAACGTTTTGTCATGCGAAGAAGTAACAGGGTACAGCCCAGAGGTTTTCGGATGTCCCAAAAAACAGAAGAATCAGAAAACATACCGTTTGCGACGATGCGTCTGTCGTCAAGGTTCGGAAAAAATGCAGTTTACCTCCAAGACCATTGCCGCTATGCAATGTTTCCAAAAATGGGCGCATGTCTGCGAAACAGCTGATGAGTGTCGAGTGGTTCTTCCAATACGTCAAGCAGTCGTCTGCTATTGGGACTCCGACGAAATGACGGAGTTTCATGTATGTCAAACTCATCGCACGATCGTTGGTTCGTAGTTCTGTTCCAAAGGCACGGTGTAGGATATCAGAAACAATGCGGACAGCCCTAGAAGATCAAATAAGTTAGAGCAAAAATAGCACAAAAAGAAACTTACTCATCTCTGGACCGATTTATTCGAACTGCTGCTAGCCAATCTGTCCATAAATCCATGTTCCAAGCACAGAGTTCCCACAGCGCCTTGGAGTCTGGATTCTCGATCATTTGTGATATCGCATTTTCAATCCTAGCCAGTGATTCGCTCTCAACAAGAGACCAATTGTTGGTCTCCCTTGAGAGTCTGATTCTCATGATCTGTAAGTCGGCTTTGTGCGTCGTCATGAGATCTTTCAAAGTAGTAGGTGGGTTGTTCCAGAGCTCTATGAGCTCATCACATTTACCTTGTCGCGCGAAAATCTCACCCATGAAGCGTAGATCCCGGATGTCTTTACACGCAATTGGCTCGTCCTAGAGCAGATCAGCATGTTGTGCTTTCTTATAGCGAGTGTTACTGACTGGAGACGCTTCGTATGCTTGTTTCATTAGCCTACGTGCTAGGTCAAATTGTATCTTGGACTTGAGGTCAGCGCCGGGTATCTGGAGCTGTTGCTCGGCTGCAAGTTGTGTTGCGAGTATTTGTGTGAAGTGGGCATGCTTCTTCATTGGTGCAGATGCGGAGATGTCTTTGAGCTCCTTGGTGTATTGAACGACAGCCTAAAGACTGTTAGCAATTTATGATGATCAACCGAGAAGCGCCGTCATACGAAGCGAAAGTCTTCCCAGCATTCTTCGCGCCATGCAGCTTTGCCAAGCGTAGACCATAACTCTTGCCGTTCCTGAGGGCTCAGTGTTTTCGAAGCGCTAAGCCAAACCTTGGAGTTCTCATTGCCGAGCCCACTGATGCAAGAGTTGGCAGTGCTGCTTCGTCGCATCGCCTCGGCAAATAGTCTGTAGAGATATGCTAGGAGCCGGATATCGTAGGGTCCAGGCTGCTGCCATGCCTGCTGTATTTGGAGAACCACATTCTTTGGATCTTGGGTGAGTTGCAGTGAGATGTCCGCTTTCCAAGCCTAGCAATAGATCAGCTGTTAATGACGCTATTGCGTTGATGAATTTGCCTACCAGCAGAAACGGGTTCTTGGGGCTTTTCTTAAGGGACTTTTGAACAAACGAGTCTGCAAACTTGGCTTTTGGGTAGTCGCGCTGCGCCTTACACAATTTATCCCAGCTGTTGCACGCCATGATGCCGGCGACCGGAAGCGCAAGCGGATGGTGCCAAAGCGACTGTAATGCTGGTTAGTGATGTTGAGGCTAGCAATCAAGTTATTAGTGTAATGGTTGTAGTATGTGCGCTGGTGGTATATTGACGGAAAAAGACGAAAGCGGACATTGGGTCGGCAGTCGCAGGCGAGTTTCGGCTCCACAACGCCCCGTCTACTTACAGACACACGAGCATCCTCAATTGCATGTCGCACCTACTTCTCTCCGCCATCGCTGTGGCCTCGCCCGAATCGCATAACAGTAGCAAGGTTGAGAATCATCTACTAACACTATGTTGCAAAATAATACACTGTACAGCGAATGGTATGTGACATATGGGACTCTACTATGATATAGTTGCAATCCCTTGAAATGCAACTACTTGCCCTGCGCTATGAGACAGCTGCGAATACTAACCCATAGTCTTGGCGCATCGGTCCTTGGTCAAGGGTGGTGCAAGAAAGGTAGTAGTTGTATGAGTTTGCACGGTTACATAAGGCCAGTGGTTGAACAGGAGTGCATTATGTAAACTATGTAGCATACAATATCCACCTGCAGTGATAATTCTCTGATATCGTTTTATACGAGACGAACCTTGAGCAAAGCATTGTGATAGCAACAGCGCACCGCTGGCAGAATACAAAGGCGATGCATACTAAGACCCGTGCACGTGACATGTTCGGGTCCGATTCTTGGCTCCAAGGTCTCCACAAGCAAAGCCCTGTATAGGAAACATAGATATATAATACCGAGTAAGATGGAAAACTATCTCGTTTTACTAACAAGCTAGCACGATTTCTTATACCTCAGCTTCTGGACGATTTTTAACGGAGTTTGGCATCCCTTTCTCATAACAACCCTGAATTTCAACAACTAATCTATACTTCTTTCAGATAGCTAGCATACTATAAATACTGCGACAATCGTGGTATAATTCAATTAGAATTGTAGCTTGTGTATTGCTTAATAACTTTGTCTATGTGTATTGTATAGTTCCACTTGCCAAATACTGGGCAGAGGACTACGACTGGTTTGCAGAACAAGATCGTATCAATTCGAATTTCCCACATTTCACGATTACAATTCCCCAAGTTAGTACCAAGTACAATCACTCGCAAGACATCCATTTCATCCATCGGCGCAGTGAAAGGGACAACGTCATCCCTCTGCACATGTTTCACGGCTGGCCATCTACAAGCCTAGAATGGGAAAAGGTCATCCCCAACCTCCCAAATCCCCCAAACGAAAGTTTCCCTGCTTTACACATTGTCGCCCCCGATCTCCCAGGCTTTGGCTTCTCTCCTGCACCCACGGCACCTGGTTTCGACGCCTCTGCACACGCTGCCGTATTCGCCAGCCTCATGCAACAACGGCGGAAGAAACTGCGTTTAGCACTTCAATCACTGCTTACGCCAAAGAGTATTCTGGCTACTCCCGGATGCAGTTGACACTCCCCTTGGCTCTTGCGCATGCGCTGACCGACAGTCCGGTTGGAGCCATGTCATGGATCTATCAAATCCTGTACCAGATCGGCGATCAGAACTGTACCGAGACAGAAATCATAACACGAACACTGATGCTTTATATTCCGGGATTGTACAGAAACATTCGTGCATACAAGGGAATGTTCAAGGGCCCAAATTTTGTACCTGCCCAGAATAAGACTGTGCCGACGAGTGTTTTGCAATTTGGTGGGAGCAATCATTATCCCGTACTAGCGAGTCTAAACTATGCGGTAATTTCTATCTCCCCTCTCTATCTCTATTTTTTTTCAAAGCTCCGCGAATGGGTCGAACGTACAGCGAGCGTGACGTATTTTGCGCGGCATGATAGGGGAGCGCACTTTCCAGCAGAGAGCGCGCCCGACCTTGTTGTGGAAGATATCAGAGACATATTCTCTTGATTTGACGGGCATTCCAAGAGGAATAATTGCTATAGACATCTTTACTAAATTCAGAGTATAGCGAGCCGCTTACAGGGCTAAAACCATAACCAACTCTACCTATTACGTGACTACTATGTTAGAAGTGACAAGAAGGGATCTCTCTTTGACAAGAGATGAGAAGGCTGGAGGGCCAGGGACTTTCACGTGACGTGTTTAGGTGTCTTCTCTCTACGCATAGATAGAACATGAGGTAAACAACAGACAAAGAATTCAAATTTTACATTGTGTAGAGTTCTAGCCGTATAGGGGTCTAGATGTCCAATCCACTTCTCGCGATTATATGTAAGAGAGGTAAGTATAGGAATAGCCCGCCTAACAGGGACTTATGCATCATAACATACATACATTACTCGTACATTCATACACCGCAAACGAGGCCAGGCTCTTAGAAAGTGGGTCTCGTTCTCTCGCCCTTCCAAAATCCCATGACTTCTCCAGTTTCCCCAACCCACTCCTTGACACCAGTGACAACGGCTTTTGCCATTCCCGCATTCGTCCCACTCCTCGCCCGTCTCTTTCCCTGCATTCCACTCACTCCAACGCCCGAACCACTTCCATACGAATCGGGCGCTTTTCCTGGGTTGATATAACTGCTTCCATCGCCGGTCGCGTACTCGGAGCCCATTGAGGGCAAAACGTTCTCGCCAGCAGATAGGGAAACGAAAAGAGCGAAGGGAACGAGCCAGACGCATAGCCCAAAGTATGCAGCGATCTCGGTAAATGTAGGAATATTCGTGTCGCGTGCGTAAGGATATGAAGAATAGGAGTTGGCAGGCGGAGCACTGAAATGACGGAACCAAAGGTAATGATTTACAATGACGAGCGCTAGAGTCAGTCAGCTTGATGTCTAATGCAGTTCTTTGTATGGAATTTCGCATACCGCAGGACAGTAAGAATAACGGGTCGGTGAGCTTGACGACTGGGAAGCGTCTAAGGTTCTGGGCATATATGCCGTGCGACACAATGCTCAACAGACTTAGCCCGACGGGGAACTTGTCGACGACAAGTAGGAGAAACTGAACGCCAACAACTCCATAGATGAGACGATATAGAAGTTTCTTTGCCAGTACAGTATGCTCTTCCACGAGCTCGGAAAGGTAGTAAAGCCCAGAAGCTACATTGAATCATTAGCTCTCATATTCGTACGTAGCGCCACCAATCGGCTCTTGATGGTGGAATCAAGTACCTATTGCCAGCGTCAAGAAGGCAAACCCCAATATGAGGCCAACATATCCAAGCAACGGTAATATCCACATGGTAAAAGGCGGCCTCTGGAAAAGTATCTGGAGTATTGAAAAGATCGGGAAGTAAGGCAGCCGCACGATGAGGTCAGTCCAAAGGTGGCATCAAGGGCTAGCGGAGAAAGCCGAGGATCCGCGCCGAAGTGTGGGGGTTGAACACCAAAAAGTTGTCGAACTCTTGGCTTTTGCATTCCGCGATAACTCACGATTCCTCCCCTCTGGCTCTGCGCAGTCTTGTATACCGTCGCATAGCCCGGAATTATCGAAAATCTGAATTAATCGCTCGCCACAGGCTGTTTCTGAGCCAGAAAATCCGCAATCATGTCGCGCCCCGAAGATATTCTGTACGCTTTCCCACGCAAAAGCTCAGCCATGCGACGCACAATTAACAGAAATCCTGTAGACCGCCCGACCTCTTTTATAATGACATCGAATCGCGCAAGTACACAACCTCGTCGCGAATCCAGAAGATTCAATCCACAATGACCCACCGCGCCCTGTCCCTCCTCGCGCTATCCTCGCCTTCGATGATTCTCGACGTCGGCTGTGGTTCTGGTCTCTCGGGCGAAATCTTGTCGCAAACGGCCGAGCAAGGAACACCAGGAGGCCCCCATGTATGGATCGGCTACGATATCAGCGCATCAATGCTGGGTGTGGCCTTAGAGAAGGAGGTCGAGGGTGACTTGCTGCTGGCGGATGCGGGGCAGGGTGTGCCCTTCCGGCCGGGAACCTTTGATGCAGCAATCAGCATCAGTGCAGTACAATGGCTATGCAATGCCGAGACGAGTGAAGAGAGCCCCACAGGAAGACTATCGAGATTCTTCAACCAGCTGTATGCTTCTTTGAAGAGGGGCGGCAGAGCAGTCTGCCAGTTCTATCCCAAGAACGATACCCAGAAGAAAATGGTGGCCCAGGCGGCCATCAAAGCGGGCTTTGGTGCAGGTCTGCTGGAGGACGACATGGGCACTAAGAACGCAAAGACATACCTCGTGCTGACAGTCGGCGGAGGAGCTACCGACGGCGACATCACGGGTGTAGTGAGGGGCATGGAGGGCGTCGATGTTGAAGATGCACGAAGAAAAGCAAAGGGCATGAAGAGGGGCGAGGAGAGAAAGGGCAGCAAGGCCTACATCATGAAGAAAAAGGAAAAGATGGAAAAGCAAGGCAAGGTGGTCAAGTCCTCGTCCAAGTACACTGGCAGAAAGAGGAGAATCCAATTCTAGATACCCACGACATCACGAGGTCATGCATAGCACGGAGTTTAGGGTCTGAGGGTTTTTTCTGCATTTCGTTCACAAGGGTATAAGAATGGTCAATTGAATCATGTAGCATGCTATATACCACCTACAAGTACAGCTCTATGCACATTTCGGCTTGCAGTTGTACAGGTCCCATCGCGTCTAATCGTCAATGAAATATGTTTCTTCTGTAACCAATGGCATTGCCAGCTTCAAGCCAACATAAGCCGAGGTCTAGATATGACTGTATCATCGCGCTAGCTCAAAACTTGGCAAACATCAAGGATGTGGTAGTCAATTTAAGCCTTCTCCATCTGGTTCAGGACGGCGCGAGTGAACTCGTGGGTGGTGGTGTTGCCGCCCATATCCCTTGTGCGGGCAGTACTAATGATTGTCAGTTTCAATGCTCTTTTTGTGTTTTGTTCAGATAACTCACCCATCAGCAATGACCTTGTAGACGGACTGCGAGATGCGGTTGGCGTGGTCATCAAGACCAATGTGGCGCAGCATCATGGCGGCGGACAGGATCAAAGCAGTAGGGTTAGCCTGGTCCTTGCCCTTGATGTCGAGACCGACGTGACGGCAACCGGGCTCGAAGACGGCGACGTTGCGGCCCATGTTGCAGCCAGGGACGATACCGGGGCCACCGACAAGACCAGCACCAATGTTGGACAGGATACCTCCGTACAAGTTTGGCATCACCATAACATCGAATTGTTGAGGCCTCGAGACGCACTGCATGGAGGCGTTGTCGACAATCATGTCGTTGGTCTCGAGCGTGGGGTAGTCCTCACCAACCCTCTTGACGGTGTTGCGGAACAGACCATCGGCAAGCTTCATGATGTTGGCCTTGTGGATGCAGGTGACCTTCTTGCGGTTGTTGGCAAGGGCAAAGGCAAAGGCGAACTTGGCAATGCGCTCAGACTTCTCGCGGGTGATGATCTTGAGCGACTCGACGACGCCCGAGACGGACTGGTGCTCGAGACCAGAGTACTCGCCCTCGGTGTTCTCACGGATGATGCAGAAGTCGATATCCTTGTGGCGCGTCTCGTAGCCAGGGATGTTCTTGAGGAGGACAATGGAGGCATAGATGTCGAGCTCCTGGCGGAGAGCGACGTTGAAGGAGCGGTGGCCGGAGCGCTCGACGGGAGTGTGGAGGATACCCTTGAGACCAAGCTTGTTGCGCTTGAGCGATGCAATCGACTCGCGGAGGAGCTCCTCAGAGTGGACGTTACCAGAGTCGACACCAGAGACGTCGACCTGCTCCCACTCAATGGGCACGTTGTCCGCCTTGAAGATCTCCTTGACCGACTCGGAGACCTCAGCACCGATACCATCACCTGCGCATGTTCAATATCACGTCTTTTTTTGCTAGTTTCATGTGCGGCTATCGCGCGTACCAGGGATCAAGGTGACGGTGTATTTGCCGCCGAACTTGGTGGGCTTGAAGATGTCCTGGCCGACCGTGGCCATTGCTATCACTGCGTCAGAATCTCCATGCTGGCTGTCTGCTAGGCGGGTGCTTCATACATCGAGTAGCCATGGCGGGCGCCCATCGTGAGGCAGGCTTCGCGCCCCGCAGGAGCGTCTATACGAGCGCATTAGTACTGACGTCGCCTCGCACCCAAAAAACACCCAATTGGGCGTGTAGAGCCGGGCTCGTACCTGCGCTGTTCGTTGCGAAGTCCTCGACAGCATGGTGAAGTTGCGGCGTAGGGCTGGTGGTGAGGGATTTGAGGTAGAGAGAAACAGGCTGGAGCTGCCGCTCGCCGAAAAAGCATCCCGAACCGAAGGAAGAAACCGCGCTTGGCGAATGACCGCATCCGTTCAAACCCGCGGCTCGCTGTCTCAAATATCTCCGGCCCTGGCGCTCCTCGTTCTCCCATTGCTGCTCGAGTCTTTCGCGATTCTTTTTCGTCATGGAACAAGTTGCAGCACCGCATTTGCTGCTCTGGCTGCTCGAGTCTCTTCGTCACCCACTTTTGGGCGCGCAAACCTCTTCGCATGTGATAGCGTGGTACAGTCCTCGCCTCGCACGCGACCATGTCCATTCATGCCAGAGTACAGCCGATAATTATATCGACTCTATACCAAACTCGAAATGTCCCAAGTTGTTGCTTTGAGGTTTTTGCGGCGAATTCCAATTTCTTACAACAATCAATTGCCCGCATGTTTCTTCTCGTCTCTTGTTACTATTGCAAGACTCTTATTATGCCAGTGCACAGGGTTACTAGTAACCCATGGGCAAAAACTACCGTCCAAGTCGAGAGTATAAGATAAGAATTTTCGGGTACAGGTGAAGGTGGATGTACTCGTGTCCTCTATAGTACGATGCGTGGCTTGGCACTATCTGCACCCATTCACTATGACATGACCCGACTCAGAGGCTCTTGCCTTACCTAGCTATCCACTTACTTATAGTTGTTTTCGGCTTCACCATTACCAACCTCTATCCTGCTTTTGACCCCACTTTTGACACCCTCATCTAATGACCCACTGACAAGGAGAACCACCGGAACACTATATCGCGATAGCACACACCCTATCCACAATGAAGGTCAAAGAAGAGGGTTCTGATCGGAGTGTAGAGATGCGTGTTTGCATCGAAGGCAATGCCGATCCTCTGCCCGAATATGGAGAATACGTTGATCCGGTTGACCATGCAGTATGTTCTTATATTCCTTTAGAGGAAGGACAGAAGCCAAAGTTCAATGGAAAATTCAACGGAACTGTAAGTACCTTATCAGGCCTTCATCCTTGATCCCTTCTCACAACTGAGCAGACACTGGATATCGTGTGCGACGCATTCATGGATGGAATACACCGCAAATGCTACTTCTATGGTGCTAGGGCTGTACGATTCCAAAAGGGTAAAAAGATCGAGATCGACAAGTTTCTATTCAAGACCGAGGACGGATTTATTGATTCCCAGATGGTGGTGTCTACTTTGGACATGCCCACGACTCAATCGGATTCGCCAGAGACTATTGGCACTATGGAGCTTCGACTCTGCTGCACGCGTAGAATGAGCGTCTCTCATGAAGTCAAGGGTATTAAGCAGTATTACACCAAGGATAACCAGAAGCCAGGCAATGAGGACAACGACACGTCCAATAGTGAGGGCAGTGAGACTTCCGACAATGAGGACAACCAGAAGCTCGGCAATTCCAAAAAGGGCAATGAGAAGACCAATCAGATTGTAAGCTACAGGCAGATTGCACCCACATCTCGACTCGAAATAGTGAGAGATTCTGCTCCTATCAGCGAACAAGCAGTAGCCAGTTACTACAACAAGATGATTTCATCACGGCCGGGCGAAGAGCCTTGGGCAATATTCCGGTTTCACTACCGTAGTAAAGGTATCTATGAGCACTTATTACCTAGGAGAACTGTTACTAAGAACATGCTATAGAAGCACTCGAAAAGTCTGATATAGCTGTGGTATACGACCCCAAGAAACCAACCAGTGCTCAGGTTCTATCTTTTTTGGAGCCTGTGCCTCCACTTGTTGCAGAAACAAAGTGTCACCCTCGCACTCCAGCTACAAGTGAAGGACCCTTTTCAAAGGTGAGAGAGATTGTGTTCCCAGACATCGGAGCGCTAGCAAGCGAGTCCCATCTTACTAACGTCTACTGATAGGCATCCACCCCTATAAAGACAAAGCCGGAGCCACTAGCAGATCAGACAGTAGCAACAATGACCTCGGTTGTTGAACGTACCATCTCTACAGCCAGCAAGCCTGGAGACAAACGTCCCTCCGCCACTATCAACGAGACACTTCCCGAAGCAAAACGCCCAAAGGTCCTCCCGCCCTCACCTTCCTTGAACGCCAACTCTCTTAAAAGTCAACTTGCCGAACGCCGCAAGAAGCTTGCAGAGTTGCACAAGAACCACCGTCAAGAAGCTGAAACCTTAGCTACTATCCAGAGAAAGATAGAGCCCTACGAACAGCGTATGATGGAGGAGCTCGAACGCATTGACCAGGCGATAACGGAGGAGGAGACAGCACTCAAAGAAGTAGTGGAGCGTCGCAGCCACTTTGAGAAAGTGCTACAGGAGTTCGAAGATGGCCAAGATGATGCCTAGAACTCTCTTTGTGATATGGGGAAAGCAAAGATATCTTGATTGGGCTTGAAATGTGGCAGGTCAGTTTAGGGATTTGAACAGGGATTTAAGCAAAAGCCAGCATCTTGAGTGGTATCATGATAGGGAATGGGCGGTGGATTTCCTTACAGGCCTGGGCAACCGAGGCCGTTGAGGCCATTGCACATGTTTGGGATCGATGGCTAGCTCGAGATATATTGAAACAAACCGATAGTTTTGAAGCTAATTTCAGCCGCAATAAAAAGCAAGGAATTGGTGAGCTCCAGACATTGATCAAGTCGTACACCCACTACGGTTCAATTTGAAACGGAAAACAGTCTGGAAGAGCTCTCACAAGACAACACAGTGTCTCTGTACACTCATTGATCGGATGCTCGCTCTCTAGACACCCTCATGTTGGCCTTGATCCGCTCCAGCAGTTCTGCAGTTGTCGCTAGGGGAGAGGGATGTAGATTTCGCTACGATATTATTAGCCAGAATCTAGTGACTCGCCGAATGCAACCTTGAAGCAAAGCGATGTTTTGTGACAATAGTAGCGTTCTCTAAAAACAAGTGGCAAGTACTTACATGCTGAAGCCAGGTAACGCATTGGTCATGGGTCCATGTTTCTGGATCTGCAGTCTAAGTTAGTCCAACTCCTTGCCAGATCCATGCATCTCTTCCACATTGAGGATGACGTACCACCAGTAGGATCTTGACTGGGAAAGATATCCTGACCCCAGATACTCCATGCTGCAACGCCTGCAACTATAGCGGCGAATGCGAAGAACGGTCCCTGGAAAGTTTTAGCATACAATAAGATTGGTGCAGTGAAGGCCCACTATGTAAAGTAGACGCCAGGATAGCCATGAGTAACTCACACGTTGTTGCACTGCGCGGTCGATGGGAGTGGGCATGTTGGAGGTCGGTAGTGACGATAGCTTTCAGAGAGTGTTACTTCACAATTGACTGAAATTAGTAAAGATAATATAGCAGGAGATTTGCGAGCCTTAAGTAGGAATCTGGTAGTAGGCAGCACCACTGATCCTCGCCTCACATGTGTTAAACGCCACACTCGTCGCCACCCCACCAACCCCAATGCAGCAACGCTTGCGACCAGCCCCTTGGTGGCCCGTGCATCCAAGCGAATTTCTCTCCACAACAACCAACGCAATTTGCTTGGTCGACCTCCCGAACTTCACGATCCGAACCCAACGACTCGTCGACACATTACCGTCAAGATGCCTTCCGAAGTTTCCGACATCAAGCAGTTCATCGAGATCTGCAGGCGCAAGGATGCCAAGTGTACGTCTACCAATTTCGATATGGGAGTGGCCTGCGGTCGCAAGAAGAGGAGGGAGTTCGCACGATGATTGAATACAACGGCGACTACGGGGGAGGATGCTTATGTATAGGCTACTTTATGTGAGAGAGCTAGACTGACAGAAATGTAGCCGCCTGCATAAAGAAGAACAAGAAGGTCAACAACATCAAGTTCAAGGTCCGATGCTCAACCAACCTGTACACCCTTGTCCTTAAGGACACCGACAAGGCCGAGAAGCTCAAGCAGAGTCTGCCTCCGGGTACGCACTACCCAGAGAAATTACCCTCACTTCTAGGCTATTCGTCTAACACGTACCAGGTCTTACCATCTCCGACGTTGGCAAGAAGAACCCCAAGGGCAAGCGCACCGCATAAACGGATCGAAAGGCATGAGGAACTGAGGACGGAAGTGTGCAAGGACATCAATGCACGATGCGCACGAAGCATGAAGGCATGGGCGGACGGCGTCACAACGGATAAACCTTGTTCAATGACACTACGGAACCCTTCACATTGGGTTACCACCAGGAATGAAAAATGTCAAAATCGTTCCAAAACATCACAAACATGGCTTGATACAATTATGGTGGTTCATGTGGTTATTATTGCTGGACAGCTAACTGTAGAGCATACGGCTTCATGGCTACTAATACCACAACCGCTTCGACTTCCTCTATCACTGCTTTGCATTGAGTATACATGAATCCGTTCAAATGGATTGCACATTATCGATATTCCAGCCGCTCATATAGAGCCTTCTTAAAGTCTATCCGCGTACCGAAGAAGACGTAGTCATCACAATGGATCGGAGTCTTCAGATCTACGCTGGTGGGATGCACCAACTAGCAATCTTGATCTACATTAGTGTTACAGTACGACGTCTCGCTCCATCCAAATATCAATACAACGAAAGGACCCAATTATCACAGGTATATGGCAGAGTACGGGGTAATCGAAAATGAAGCCGAGTACGGCTGAGGTAAGATATAGGAGAGAGGTACCTAGTGCACCTTTGGGCTGGTTGTCTCATGATTGATTTTGAATGGCGGTGGCTGATTTCATGTCCCGACTACATGTTTCTAAGACGGTCCTACCACTGACATGAACTCGTTGCACAAGGCTGTCAGTGGTAAGGTGGAGCATTCCCGCTCAGCTCCGCATCGGTACTGAGCTGCAGGGGACCCCTGTCGTGCCAAGCTGTCTGCATTAGAGGTGAGCAGTGAACACCTGGCGAGCCAGGAACCTCGTACATAGGATATGAGCTTTCGAATGCATTGAGGGTCTGGAGCAAGATGGTTGGACTGTCAAATTCTCACGAATGAATTGAATTCGCTCAAATACATATTGTTACCGCCAAAAGACACGTTGCGCCGCCCAATGAACTCGACACGCGATCCATTCAACCTCCGCAGCAAAGCAACCTTCAAGACACCCTCTGCCTTTAGCATCCTCCAGAACGCCGCCAACAAGACCGCCTCGCAAGCCGTGCAATCGGGCAAGCAGGCAGTTCAGGCCACGAAACAGGCAATCCAGGACTCCGATATGTCCTTCGCCATCCCGCGCAACGTACCCAATTTCGAGAGCGCGCAACGCAAGTTTGAAGATAATGTGTGGAATAAGCTTCCAGGGAACGAAAAGGGCTTGCCAATGTACAAAGACAAGCCTTCAGGAAAGGTTTACGGATATGGTGGTCCGAGGGGGAGGAGAGGTTTTATGAGGAGCAAGAGGGGAATGGGGTTAATAGCGCTGGTGGTGCTGGGGCTCTTCTACTGGTTCGGATGGTCGAGTGGAGGCACAAGCGTCAGTCTAGCGGAAGATGAGAAGGACAGAGGGAAGAGTCTGGCCTCCAAGATTGGAGGAAGTGCTACAGGAAAGAAGAGCAAAATCGACTGGGAGAAGCGGAGACAAGCAGTCAAGGACGCCTTCTTGCTGAGTTGGAACGCATATGAGGAACACGGCTGGGGCTATGACGAGTACCACCCAGTTTCAAAGAAGGGACGATACATGGCTGAACCCAACGGTCTAGGTTGGATCATCGTAGATGCGCTCGACACACTCATGATCATGAACCTGACCAAGGAATACAACCACGCCCGTGAATGGATATCCACGACTCTGGACTACGACAAGAAGCAGGATGTCAACACTTTTGAAACGACGATTCGCATGCTTGGTGGTCTGCTGTCGGCACACTATCTACAAGACTTACTTCCTGGAATGAAGCCTTCGAATGCGAATGACGAGGATCTCTTCCTGGAGAAGGCAACGGATCTTGCTGATCGCCTCATGGGCGCATACGATTCACCTTCAGGTGTGCCTTGGGCCAGCGTCATTCTCAAGGATTCCAAGGGTGAAGCCTCACACGCCGATGGAGGTGCGTCCTCTACAGCCGAAGCGACGACTCTCCAACTCGAAATGAAGTACCTTGCTTTCCTGACTGGTGAATCACAATACTGGACTTCGGCAGAGAAGGTCATGCAAGTCGTTGACAACCTCGGCGCCAAAGATGGTCTGCTTCCCATCTTCATCTACGCAGACAGAGGCACGTTCCGCGGCAACGAGATCCGATGGGGCAGCCGTGGCGACAGTTACTACGAGTACCTCCCTAAGCAATACCTGCAGACGCAGAAACACGAGCCAGTGTACCAAGAAATGTGGAACGAGTCTCTCAAAGGCGCAAAGAAGCATCTCCTCACCTACACAAAGCACAGCCACTTCACCGTCCTGGCAGAGCGCCCCAATGGCATAGAAGGAAACCTGCACCCCAAAATGGACCATCTCGTTTGCTTCCTCCCAGGTACCATCGCCCTAGCCGTCACCGAAGGCGCTACCCTGGCCGAAGCCCGTAAGCTGCCCACATGGGGCAAGCAACAAGAAGAAGACATCACCCTCGCCCGCGAACTCACAAAAACCTGCATGGGCATGTACAAAGTCACCGCCACAGGCCTCGCCCCCGAAATCGCCCACTTCGTCCTCGACGACCCCCCCAAAATGTATCGCACTGAGATCCTCCCCTCCAAATCCGATCTCGACACTAGCGTCGCCGACGGCGAGGGCTGGAAGAGCGACTTTGATATCAAACCCGCGGATACGCATAACCTGCAGCGTCCCGAAACCGTCGAGTCGCTGCTGTACATGTGGCGCATCACGGGCGACGAAACATATCGAGAGTGGGGCTGGGAAATGTTCGAGAGCTTCGTCAAGCACACAATTGTGCCTGACAACGGTGGGTTTTCAAGTGTGGGTGATGTGACCAAAGTGCCGCCTCCAACAAGAGATAACATGGAGAGTTTCTGGTTGGTAAGTTTGACATCCTCGCCTTTCCCCCCTTTTGCTTTCCAAAGTTTTTTTTTTTAAAAAAAAGGGACAAATACTAATGTAAAGCACAGGCCGAAACGCTAAAGTACATGTACCTTCTCTTTTCACCTGATGATCTCTTGCCGCTGGATCAAATCGTCTTCAACACAGAGGCTCATCCTTTTCCCCGCTTCGATCCGAGCAAGAAGCGGTTCAAGACGGGTTGGCAGCGTATACCCAGGGATGAAAAGGGGAATCTCGTCCCGCAAAAGGCGGATGAGAAGAAGACTTCGTAGAAGTGGGGATATCGAAACGCTTTTATTTGTTTATTTTCCTTTTGGGCTGCCGGCTTTTTGATACTACGAAGCGTGTGGGTGGGGGTGGTCTGACGTGCATCAGTGGGCGTTTCTGGGTTGTAAGCATTTACACACACACACACACACACACGTATATGAGTGCTTGTTGACCTGTACTTTTACGTATCGAATACAATCCGAACCCATAGTTCCATGTTCACTGCGTCCGGTGGTTTGAGATGATTTCGCATGCAAAAATTTGAAAAAGCAGATGCCTTCCCATTTCATATGCTATATACATGTATATAGATATGGTGTAAATCTACCATGAACGCCGGTACTGACACTCCTCCACAAATATTACCATATAGTGCATAAACTCATAAATCGTGACTCATATCTTTTTTTTTAAAATTCGCACCGACCGGCTCATGAGTGCAAAATATCCTTGCTGACATAGTTGAAGCTGCAACAAGTTCGATATGTGAAGCCGTCTCTCCGGCAAACTACTAGGACGTGTCCTAGCCAGTATAGTGTCAACAGGATGTAGATAGCGGTATGATATATGTCGTGGGTGTGGTGTTTTCGATAAAAGTGAGGTCTCTCTTAACGCTCCTGGGATTGTGATTGCGATTGCTCTTCGCCAATGCGTGGAGGACTCTTCGAGTTTGACGATTGGTTCCTAAAGGGCGAGTGGCTACCTCTAAGCAACCGAAATATTAGTTTCGTAGTCTCAACATTCCTTATGTCTTGTTAGGACTTACGAGCGTCTCCGCTTCCCCTCATCTCTCCTTTCCTCAATCACCTTTAGCATCGTCTTCCGCCCATCCTTGGCATTGATATGGGCGTCCCGCATACTCATGCTCACTTTGGTGCTCGCATCCGCTCTAAGCAGCCTCTTGAGCAACAAGTGGCGCATGAGAACACAGACAAAAACTCCGCAATCACTTCCATTCTCCTGCTGGGGACTGTCTCCCATGGGTATAAATCTCAGTCTCTTCCCAAGCAATTGCTCCAGCTTCATGGTCGTGCTCCGTGCCTCGCGCTCGTTTGCCTGGCTCATGGAATCGTAGTGGAAGGAAACGCCGTCAATGATTGACACCAGCAGCAGAGACCAATGGGACCCGCCTTCTGCCTGCGTGACATCCACGTTGTCGTTTATGGGTAGGAAGACATGTGTAGTGTGGCTGAAATTCGGCAGAGCTTCCTTGAGGGCGAGGGGCTCTGCGGCTTGCATGAGCATGTAGGACATGGAGGGGCGTAGGAGGACGATGGAGGCTTTGGGGTAGTTGATAAGCTCTTCGCGTTCGAGGTATTCCTGCCAAAAGGCAATTGCCTGCAGGGGGGTTAGTCACAGCAGCTGTTTGGACAGTAGAAGTGTATGCCCACATTGTCGGTGAGCCAGTCATTGGTCTTGATACTATCAAGATCCGCTCGTGTTACTACGCTCGTCAGTATTGTTGTCGGCTTGGTCGTTCTATGCGCAAGTCAAGGAACAGATGACGCACACACCCCTCACGTCGTAGTCTGCGTACGTTCAGTCAGTCGTCGCTCTCTGTGCCATTACGGTGATCATGACTCACATGAAAGATAGGCCTCATCCGGGCTGGGATCTCCCAAACGCCGCCTCGCCTTGTCTTTGATTCTTGAGAAGGAGCCGTGCATGTTGGCACGCACTGCCGCGGTGGTTTGTAGAGGAGGTGTGGTGTGCGGTGCGGTGCGGTGCGATCGCGGTGGGTACCCAATCCAAGGCTGCAGGCGACAGGGACGATATTATAACAACAGGCCAGACCTCTGGGAAATACGGTAGGTGGAAATACCAGATGCCTGTCTCGCTAGGGCCAAGGCCGACCAAAAGATGCCGAAACCTTCATGCGGGCAATATGCAGGGATGACGTATGCGTCTGGCCAGATTCGCTGGGTGGGGCATCCCTGCTTGCCGCGGGTGATTTTTTATCGTAAACTGCAATATAGTTATATATTTGTAACTAACTACCCCTTTTTTAAACACTATGATGGTGTCTAAAGGGGCTTACGGTGTGTTTTGACATGATAATCATGCTCACACACTACAAGCTGTCTTGGTCCTATATATGGTATGTGGCCCATCTATCCATTCATGCATGATATAGTAGAACAAGATAGCTGGAGCTGGGCATATAGACATAATTTGTTATGCATCAATTCTTTATCTACATGTACATTCGTGATGGTCGTCTTATTCAGGAAAGCTCAGAAGTAATTGCTTTTTTTAAGATGCGGAGCACTGAACTTTTGTACGCCTCAGTTAAGCAAGCCACATGAATACCCTTACGGCAGCTGTCCAACAATCTTGGCACCGTTCGTCTGGTCTTGCTTTCCAAACTGCTCTGGTCTTTCAACCTTGTAAAGCCAGTTCTTGTTGTCTCCAATCTTGCCCTGCTGGATTCCCTTGAGAGTTGTGAGAAGCTTCTTGCATACTGGGCCTGGTTCTTGCTGGGCTTCTGCATAGGTGAACTTGTCACCCCTGGACTGCATAGTGATAGACTTGATGGGAACTAGAGCTGCGGCAGTTCCGGCAGCAAGAACTTCATCGAAAGTGCTCAGCTCGTCGTAAGCAATCTGATATCATCAGCACAATCCAAAACCTAATGGCTCGCATGCATTACCTCGCGTGACTCAGCTTCCCACCCAAAAGACTCGGCAATTCTCAAAACACTATCTCCAGTGACACTCTGGATAACGTTTTTGCTGTTAGAGGCGACGAGCTTGACTTTGTCGCCATCCTTCTTCACGCCAATGAAGGCTGATGTGGAAAACTCGTCAACTACACTCCTAGTCTTACTGTCCAAGTGGAGAGTGATGCCGTAGCCAGCTTTGTATGCTTTCTCGCTATGCCTCAATACTGGAGCGTAGTTTCCGCCAACCTTTGCTGATCCGGTACCTTCAGGAGCAGCACGGTCAAAATCTTCGAGAATGACAGCGTCCACGGGGTTGGATCCATGGTAGACACCGGTTGGGATACAGTAGACGACAAAGGTGTATTCTTGTGGAGGGTTCAGACCGAGCTGTGCAGAACTTCCGAAGAGCAATGGCCGGATGTACATGGCTGCACCCGTCTCATGGGGTGGTACATAGGCTGCATTCATGCCTACAGCCAGGCTGCAGCAAGCAAGGAAGTGGTCTGTCGGCACCTCTGGAATGGAAATGAATGAAGCAGAGTGCTGCATACGCTCGGCATTCTTGTTTGGCCTGAAGATGTTGATGGTGTTGTTTGGCGCCCGGAACGCCTTCATTCCCTCGTAGCACTGCATGCCGTAGTTCAGACCAGGCGCCATGCCGTGGATACGGAGGTAAGGGTCTTCGACGAAAACTGGAGGCGTCCATTTTCCAGTCTCGACAGAGTAATGTGATTCGACATGGCCAGCAACTTCAAATGCATTAGGTTATGACTCAATAACTGTGTTTTTTGGTGTCGGAAATGTGCTGCACAGAAGGAAATGGTGGACATGCGGCATCTTCCAAGAGAGGTGTGCCTTCTCTTATAAGAGACATTGATGCCATCAAGGATACATAATCTTGAATAATCCTGAACAGAACATGGTCATACCTTCTCGGATCTTGAAGCCTACGTTGCTCCAATCTAGAACACAGTCAGCAAAAAAATTACAATCCGTGTGTCAGTAGACAGCAGCCAACGTACCGATGGTATCAACTGGTGGTGGAGGAAAGTCAGACATGATTGCTTTAGAGTCAGTGTACTGTGGGTGCTGGTGATGGGGTATGAATTATTATGCAAGATGGAATGGGGCTCGGAAAGTTTTGGTTGCTTCCGGAGGGTCAAGAGGGTCAGCTAGTAAGAGAGCGATATCGGTGGCCCGCAACCGCCGATATCCTGAATCAGCCGCTACAATATATCAAAAGGTGCTGACGCCCATCCTGGTGTTTCCGTTTGGAGTCATTATTAATTTTGCTTTTCGGCTGTGCTGCGCCGCGCTGCATCTCGCGTCTGTACCTGCAGACTTACCCGCATGGTGGAACCACCCAGGCGTGACGTGCCGGGTGTGTCGTTTCTTGGCGTAATCTGAGGCATCGAGGATGTGATTATCTGTAACTGCACCAATACACCTTTAAACACACCATGGAGTAGCACCTCTCGTCTTGAACAACCTCTTCTTCGTATTTTGATATCCCTGGCATATTTATTCCGTCATGTTTCGCGTGGCCGGTCTCCGCGCGCGGTTCGCAGTCCTCGCGATACTCGTCATGGCTCTTTGTTCATTCTTACTCCTAGGCCCCTACAAAGTAACACCCGGCCACCTTACTTTCACGACACCCGGGAGGGATCTGGGGCATACTAGCCAAAGCCTGCTTACAGGACACGCAATCGCGCCAAAGCTGGGAAACGCGACGGCAAAGTATGTTGGTCATGCCCAGACATGGGAACGTACACGTATCGCAAGAGCTGAGCTGACGCGCAATATCCAGAGCAGAACTTGGTCGCGCGGCCTGGAAAGTCCTTCACACAACCTTCGCCCGCTTCCCCGAGAAGCCTACAGAGGAGGAGAAAGAGGCGCTACGGTCATATGTTCACCTGTTCCAGCGCCTGTACCCATGGTATGTCTTAGACAATGCAGGGGATCTGCGGCTGGAGTCACGCGCCAGCTAACTGTCGGTGTAGTGGAGAATGCGCAGAGCACTTTGGACAAGTGCTTGCCAAATACCCTCCCCAGGTGTCGTCCCGGACAGCGGCAGCCATGTGGGGCTGCTACGTGCACAACGTTGTCAATAAAAGGCTGAAGAAGCCGGAGTTCAACTGCGAAGACATAGGCGACGCATACGATTGCGGTATGTAGATTTTCCAATGTCTACAGGTTACTTGCGGCGTACTAATAGGCTTGACAGGTTGCGCAGAAGAATGATTGGGCAATGGCACCGCGGCAGGGACGTCCTGGTGACATAGATCAACAAAGGACAAGGGAGACAGGAAGACTCGGGCAAGTCATGAGCCCTGCAAGACGTGCATAGTGAAGGACACTGGGGGTATGTGTGTGTCAGTGTCGAATATCTACAGTGCATAGATACAAGACAAGCGCCATGGCACTCTGCATGCATGCAGGGGCTGGGGAGAGGGCATCCTGCTTCTTTTAGGAGCAGTGCAATGTCCAAAAGAGAGACCTGGCGTCTCTGGGCCTAGTAGTTACAACAAAGTCCGCGGGTACCTCACTGTGCCGCAGGCCGCAGCAAGGGAGGTGGGAGAGGCAGGCCAATAGGCTAAGTGGTGGTTGACGTAGCTGCTCCTACACCCCCGGTCGATCACGTAGGCTTGTCAGCGGGGTTGGAGGCGGTAATGTGTTAGTTGTCTTGGTTGGGGTGTAGTGGTGGTGTGTACTATAGCTGGACTCGAGATTGGCCTAAGCAGAGTGTAGCGAATGGCTGTGCGAGCGATTGGCCTTATGACAGGAGCAGCCCTGTCGCTATACAGCCACGCAGGCATGGCTTGCGCAACACGGTGATGGTCTTATCAGCGGGCGAGGACAAGTGGTGTGTCGAGCAAGTCAATCTACACGACGCAACAGCAGTCTGTGCCTCTGTTGTGTGCCCCTCAGTGTTGGCCCATTGCCTCCCCTCTGTGCCTCGTTCCTTGGGGCGCCCTCGTGCGTCATGGCCGTTGGCGGCGGCTGCGGGTGGACGAACCATACACCACAACCATGACAGATGCAGACGAGGAGACGGACAAGACGGACAGCGACAGCCCACCCGTTCCCCAGGCGCGTGGCTTGCGGTGGGGAGGCCGATGCAGGCGCTAACAGGGCGGCATGCAAAGATGCGCGGTCGCATGATTGTATTTTGGGATGGTCGCGAGGGCGCGCTTCGCAAGGGGCCC
Source organism: Bipolaris zeicola 26-R-13 (assembly GCF_000523435.1). Classification (NCBI taxonomy): domain Eukaryota; kingdom Fungi; phylum Ascomycota; class Dothideomycetes; order Pleosporales; family Pleosporaceae; genus Bipolaris; species Bipolaris zeicola. Next base: position 23,771 of record NW_006912069.1, read on the forward strand.
TGTTCCCGAAGCAACCTAGCGCATAGCAGCTTTTGTGCTATCCAAAACATCTGAAACCTTCCTTGGGTCAGCACCGAGGGGTGATAACGACGCCGCGCCCCCTCCTTAGCACACCGACTCTTCAGTCTGCTCCTCCCCTGCGCTGCCGCTGCCAGCTGTTAGCTGTTCACCGCCTCTTGTTCGTCTGCCTGTCTGTTGTCCTGTCGAAACAACTTCCGTCCTGCCATCATGGTCTCCTTCTCCTGCGAGGTACATACTGCTTGCCTGCCCTTGCTTGTTTACCACCATGCCCCCTCAATTGGCACCCCTCCCCTAGACATGCATTGGAAGCTGACTCTGCCCATCTAGGGCTGTGGAGACGTCCTCACAAAGAAGAAGCTCGATGGCCATCGCAACCAATGCTATGGCGCTACTTTTACCTGCCTCGATTGCATGGTCCACTTTCCTGGCACCTCCTACAAGTCCCACACGGTATGCAATGCGCCAGCCCTTTGTTTCCCCAATGCGCCTTGCAATTGACTGACATGGCCTAGTCCTGCATAACTGAAGACCAAAAGTACCAAGGAAAGCTCTACAAAGAGAAGAAAAAAGGTCCGCCCCAGAAGAGGGACAGCGCATACCACGACAACTCGCAAGCCCTCACCCCGCACAACGCATACGCCGAAGATGCACCCGCCCAAGACAACGCCCTGGCTGTCGTCGATGCCCCGCCGCGCGCGCCTACTCCTCCTCCAGCGGCGCATTCCCTTGGTTACCACGAACAAGCGGCCATTGAGGCTCCTAACGTCTTCGACTTCCTCGACCCCTCCTCGACGCCCATTGCTCCGCGAACGGCAGCGCCCATTAACGAAGCGCGCATGCTCGAAGACAGACAGCCGCCTGCGTACGAGGACCAGTACATGCCTACAATTGACGACGTCATGAAGTTTCAAGTGGCTGATGATGATGAAACCTTTGCGCAAAATGGCTTTTCGACCAATCAGATTCGCCCCTCACGAGAGCAACACGACTCATACACTACGCCTGCTCCCAAGGCGAAGCACTCGAGAACCAAGTCGCGCGACACCGACGTTGAGACGACAAGCAAGAAGACGGATCGCAAGCGCAAGCGCAACTCTCCCACCCAGCTTGACCTGTCGCTGGTTAGAGCTCAAGATGAAAAGGATACCATGATGGCTGATGCGCCTGCAACGCTCCACTCTGGCCTGACTGGAGGGCTTAGCCGATTGCTGGCTCGACCAGAATTCCCGCCGTCGCCAGACGACTCGGGTGACTATGCCAACTCGCCCTTGAGTCCCATGAAACGTGCCAAGCAGGGTAATTCATCGGCGCTTATGCGCGCACAGCGAGAGTACGAGGAAGAGCAGCAAAAGCAGCGCAAGTCTGACACAAAGGCACGCGAGCAGGCAGAGAAGAAAGAAGCGGAAAAGAAGGAAAAGAAAGACAAAAAGGACAAGAAGGACAAGGACCGTGGGCGCGAACGTGACCGTAAGGAGCGCAAGTCCAATGGCACGTTGGTCAAGATTCGATCCAAGAAGAAGCGAGAAGACTCGACAAAGGAAGTGCGCCGCATCCGTCGCAGGCAGTATTCCTCGTCGGTTTCGCCAGCGCCCCGAGACCGCAAAGTCGTCAAAGCCATTGAGTACAACCGGTCGGCCTCTGACTCTCCAGAGCCCAATGGCGAAGGCCAGCTCATTGTGCGCCCCAGCGGAGATGTTGCGCCTTTCTCGCCAGACCTCAACTCCCGCGCTGGACTATTCATGTCCTTCATCACCAAGGGCCCTGATTCTGAGCGCGGCATGAGCATCAACAAAGCTCTGAAGCGATACCACCGCGAGCGCCACGAGCACTTTGACCGTGTGCCGTCCAAGGCTGAAGATGAGAAAGAGCTCTGGAAGGATCTGCGCCTCAGGAAGAACGACCGGGGCGAGATTGTTCTTTTCTTTGCCCCGGGCGAGGCTGCCTGACTAGACGGGGACCTCGACATCATCATGCGCATGCGGGCGTGGTCATGCTCTGACCCAACGCCCAGTCAAGGCTCTGACGACATGATTGATGTTTGAAAGCCGACGGTTGAAGTTTTAAAAAAAAGGATTTTTTGGGGCCACGGATGAGTGGCCATTCTCCCTCACACTTTTCCTCCTTGTATGATGATACCCGGCTTCCAGGTCATTGGCGATTTGGGTGGGCTTGGTGCATTATGTGTTATGTTTTACGTTCATATCCCCGTGTTGTTCTTATTTTTCCTTTACTCGTTTTGTTTCGAATATCATTCTGCTACCATGTACTTATTCTTACGGCCATACCTCGTTCGTCTTTTATTTTTTTTGAGTTTGGTATCTTTTGGCCAAACACCTGCCCTAATACTCTACGGGCTGGGCCCGCTCCACTTTGTCGACGTTGGGTTCCTGAAAAATAAATTCTTTCCATGTTCATGCACCAACAAATGCCGCACTTGGCTGATGAAGACGTGTTGCGAGTGAAGCTTGCGGGATGCGTTCCCGCGTATACGAGAGCAGAGTGAGGCTCCCTAGCTGCTTTTCAAACGTCTGTCTCATCTAGCGCAGGGACAAGATGCCGTGCTTGTAGCATGTCATGTTGAGACGGCTTGCCAGGCATTCTGTCAGGCTGTTTTCTGCTTGGCCGTGTGGAGGGTGACGGCGTGCTGGTAACGAAGGTCCACCTTTTACTTGATACAGCCTAGCGATTCGCTTTCCCTTGCTTTGCTTCTCCTCTTACACCAAAACGTTCGTCGACGTGACAGCACGTCCTGTTCCAGAAAGCGCGTCAGGGCCAGGTACAGTTTGGCCGAGTTTCCCGATTAGCCTTTACAACCAGCAAAGCGGATGGACAGATGTCTGGTTCGGGCTGGGGGCTCGGCAAACGTAGGCTTACTCTCGAGGAAGGCTAACAAGTAACTTACGTATCCAAGCCTAGTAATAGGGCAACCGCCCTTTGTTCCACGCCGACAATGCCTCCCCCCTCGAGGGCACAGCAACACTTACTAGGTGCGTCGTGGGGGAACTCAAACAAGAGCAATCCCATGGTAGGGCTAAAGGCTAATGGGGGCGCTTTGCAGAGACGCAGACATGGATAGACAACCCCACGGCTGTGCACTACTAGGGCAACATCTGCACCCTTCACAGCCACGACAAGGCGAAGTCTCCCAGACGCTCGGCTTGTCCAACATAGTTCGCCCAAGTGCCGCAGGCGTTAGAACTAGCAGACTCGTCCCGCATATCCTGCAGCTCACGTCTCTGGCTGTGATTTGACGTGGCCGTGTGTCGCGGAGAGCGGGGAAGGCTGCCCGGCAGCACGGTGGCGGGACTACCACAGATGTAGTTGACCGGCGCGCATACTGCAGACCCGTGCATGGTCAGATGGCACTGCCAGCCAGCACCAAGACACGATAGTTTCGACCCAGCACTCTCCACCACAACAGCCTACGGCCATTTACTCACCCCCTTCACTAATTGACTAATAAACAGCGAGAACGTGATAAGGCCGTACATGACTACTCATCAATTGCCCTGTCCGTCTCTGATGCAAGGCAGCGAGCGTCGCGCGCCCTCAGCCGGGTCTTGAGTTTGCCCCAGGCCGCCCTTGGAAATATAACTGCACCTACCTTTCGGCCTGGCACACACACATTGCACACGCGTTGGCTTTGTTTCCTGTCCATCTTTGGTATCTACTCCCTGCGCGTTTCATCCGCCCATTCGCATGAGACGCTCAGCAGCCGGGTGAACCTGGAAGGTCTTCATCCGTACCGTCCCCGACCCGCCCACGCCTTCCCCCCCAGTCAATCCGCCTATCTCACAACCGTGTCACCGCGCCTCGACTAAGATATGTCACATGCACAGTACGACAACTCGCCCACCGAGGGCTGGCAAGACCTCATTTCCTGGAACGGAGAACTGTACGACCCCTTCTTCCAGGGCGAGACCAACTACACCCAAGCACAAGGTGGAAGCTTCAGCGCAGACTCTCAATTATCAGGAAGCTACACATCTGAACCGCCCTACTTGATCTCAACTGCCCCATCCATCACCGACTTGCCACCTTCGCTCGACTACACTCCAGTCTCCGCCTCGCCGTCAATCCTTGGTGACCAGTCTTCTCTCAACTATGCCTACCTTGCCTCGCCTTCCTTGGACAAGGCGACCACTTCCTCCTTAGCTATATCCCAGGAAAACCAATTCTATGGATCGTTCGGCGCCTCCGACAATGCCCTCCTATCCCCATTGGCAGACATTGCAGAATCAATGATTCTAGATACACGCTATGACCGCATCCCAGAGACCTTCTCATCGCCAACAGGGTCTCAGGAAAGTGCAGCCGAGACGGTCTTCAATCCTCATGTCACAGGCTCGTCCCATTCCTTCAGCGGCCTGGACATGAGGGCATCTAGAGCGTTCTCGACTTGGCATGCTTGGTCAGACCAACCACGCATTATTGAGCCCATTCCTGAAGATGATTGTGGGCGGACAGAAGCCATGCCGATTCCTATCCCACAATCGCTGTCGCAGAGTTACAATATAACATCCCCGTCGTATTCGCCGTATCCGAGATCCGATGGGGGGTTTGAGCTGCATAGTCACAGTAGGGCCATAGCGATTCCGGACGCCGCTCGGAGACCCGCAAGCTACAACAATCGCACTAGCAATTCAGGGTCTGTACGACGAGGAGCTACAACCCCATCTCTATCTCCTGCAGCTTCACGACATCCTCGTGCAATTGCTCTGTCCAGAAGTGCTTCACTGTCTCGGCGCAAAAGCTCTACACCATCGCCTACATGCGACTCTTACGGATGGGTAGCGTACCAGCCCAATCCACTGACGAACAAGCTATCGCCCATAACCACGGATGGCGTGTCTGGAAGAGCACAGAAAGGCAGAAAGAAGGCTCTCACACCAGAGCAACGACGTGATGCGGCGTTGATGCGCATCGTCCGTGCGTGTTCAAACTGCCAGAAGCGTAAAGAAAAATGTGATCCGGGCATGCCGTGCAAAGCCTGTCTAGAACACTACAAAGGAGATCTGGTCAATCACCCCTGCCGTGGTCATACGCTCAGTGATCTATCGGGAGCATTTCTCTCCGACCGCCTGGGATGGCATCCGACTGCTCGAAATCTCGAGTCATTTATCCCTACACGGCACTTCAAAATCCTTACGGATGGTACTTATACCGTTCCGATTAACTTTGGGTTTGGTCCGGCGTTTCCGGTCTCTGTGAACACCATTGAACTTGACGACCACCCATTGGTACACAACCACATTGTGTACTCGTGGCCACCCGAGCCGTTCTCGGGACCGCCCCACCGGCATGCTGTCCTTCCAGCTGTCCTATGTGCAGATGCTCAAGCAAATCTCCTTCAGACACTAGACTCGCACCTATCCTTGCTTGTAACACAGCATTTCCACAATTTCCCGTTATACTGCTCGCCATTGAGGATCCTGCGCGAGGTATGCATGTTCTCGAGCTCTCTTCCGAAAAACACTTTGCACTATGGTGTGTTGCATGATGCACTTAAGCTTCTTGTTCTCGTTCATGTGGGTGGCGACATCACATTACCGTCGCGATCCGAGAGCTGGGTCCTAGCACAGCTCATCAGCAGTACGATGGACATTGCCGAGGATCTCACCCCAACGCCATGCTTCATCCGGTCACAGTTTGGTGCTGTCATGCCGAATCTTGCTCATGACCTGATGAAGAGAGTGCTCTCGTCTCTGGAGCAATTCCTATTGAACAAGGACTGCGACGAATGGCCTATTGCTGTTGCCGTCCTCATCACTGTTCTCATGACGATCGAATCTGTCCACTACCACGCCGCCAAGCTCCCCTACCATAACTTCTATGACGAAACAAACGCAGCCATTGCAGAAGAAGACCTAGCAGTCAACGAGCAAGGGGTTAGCGAGCTGTTAGATTTCTACAAGGCATGCTTTTCGGGTTGTCACGCTAGACTCAGGCTGGACTGGGAGGGCGAATCTTCACAGCCCCATACCCCTGCCGACAAGTTCATTGCAGGCCTGCAGGCGGCCATCAGACAGGCCAATGATGAGGGCTATATTACGCAGAAATCCAAGGCCACAAGAAGAGATGACGATATGGGCTACTTCTTCGACCGGCTCGTGGTTCGCCTGCTGAAACAATGAGACGAAGCTCTCTAATCAATCATTGTCGGACACCGGGAGTGACTCACTTCCGATCACACCATGGTATCATTTTGTTTTTCTTTTCATTACCGTTTTTTTAGCGTTCATGAGGCTTGTGATACTTCTTCTTCTTATACCCCTCTTATAGACAGTGTTTTTTTTAGTTCATGATGAAACGACCGGTTTTACGACTCATGGGTAGCATTTGGATATTCGACTTTTTTTGTTCTTCTTTAATTTCCTTTGACTAGATTGTTCAAAAACTACCTACCCTGTTGTAAGTTAGTGTAAGAAAGGAATATCTGCAAATAAATGATTTACTCTTGTTTACCATAGATGGCCAGTCCCCCCCTCCCCTTCCCCCTCCCCCCGCTTTTGATTTTTCGTTGGTCGTTGATCGTTTGCGTTGTCATAAGCTCATCATGTGGCATTCTGGATCCCCCTTGAGGGGCCACGAGATTTTGGCAGCTTTTTAGTGTGCATACATGTAGTGAGATGCGCATAGACGTCATGTCGTTGCAGAGCCATGAGGTCCCTGTGACACAGACAGTGCATGCGACAAGGATGCAAAGCACCACCTTAGACCCATCCAACAAACCACCCCAGCCAAAATGACAAAAACAGCCATAGCCGCAATCATACGCCCGCGCATCTCGAGCGCATCGCCAATCTCCAACTTGGCCACTTTGCGAATCTTCTTATTCAAATGCCACGACTTCTTCTTCTTCTTCTTGTTCTTTCCACCGGGCCTCATAAACGCACTCTGCGCATCTGGCTTCGGCGAAATAGCATCATGTGGCTCAACATGGTGCGCCGTGTCCCTACGGCCCCAGGTCGAATCGTCCGGGTCCTGATAAGGTTCCGGGTCGAGCCATCGCGATGGGACCAGGTAGGCTAGAAGCGACAACGACGAGGAAGAAGAAGAAGAAGTGGATGCGTGAGCGTGCGTGCGGCGGGCGCGATTGCGATAGTTTACCAGGAAGAGCGATAGGAGGAATGACGTGAAGAAGACGGGGGTTAGGATGATCTTTATTTTGATGCAAAAAAGGTTTGAGAATCAGCGCGGGTGTTTTTGTCTAAATGTGGTCCCCCCCCCCACATCCGGGAGACGGGAGGGGGGTAAATAAAAGGATTGTGGGTTAGCCTACCCGTGCTAGAAGAGGCTCGTTGCTGTCATGCAGCGCGGAGGTCGGAGAGGATGGGGGTGATGGGATCGGGCTTGTTGCGAGTTGCTCGAATGGGTCTGGTTTTTTCTTGTGTCTGCGCCGTGTAGTCTGTGGGGATGGCGGTGGAGTTTGGAGGTGATGGTGCTGGTGGTGCTGTGTCGCAGCAGCCATGGCGCCTACTATCCGGAAACCAAAGAGGGAGAAATGAACGGTTAACAGATTCGGATGGATACCATTCTGAGCATGTGGAATACGAGCGGGTAGGTAGATCCCCTGGGCTAAGGGGCTTGGTTCAGTGTGGGGGGGGGGGAAACGGGAACAGCGATGGGTGGTATAGCGGCGGCAGCAAAGCAGGTATGTATGGGGAATTCCTGTTTGTATGTACATATAGGAATGGGTATACTTAGTCAAAAGATGCGGATCACAGTGACGCAGCGTGCGCCCGCTCGGGTCTCCATAGGGCTGGGTAGCCCGCCCGCGTCCGTTGTTATGACGTTTGAGCCCATGTCATTCCAAAAAGTCCAGACTTATGCTCTTGGGAGCGCCATGGATATTATTGTTTATTTTATTTTTCGCGTTCGACCTGACAGCACACCGATCTACATATAGTACGAAATGGACTTGTCTGACGAGATAAGCACTCCATCAAATAGAGATAGCGCCAATGGGCGTACGCGGGGTTAGAGCATGCGCAATGGGCATCACACGACGGAGCTAAGGGCGTGGCGGAGTCCGACCGGGGCCAGGTGTCTGTGTCCATATTGTGCTTATCCTACTTTCTCCGCTTCCGCAGTGGTTGAAGAGATCTACTCCAGCATCAGCCTGGACGCAGGTGAATCACATGTCGCACCAGGGGCCTTTGCCTGCTCGTCCAGCTCGGTAAGTCCGTTAGATCCGAGTGAGCGAATGCCCGCAGACAGGCCGTATGGCTGCCTGGAGCTCTACTTATATCACATTAGCACTCCCTTCGCTGCCGAAACCTTGTATTAATCAGCTTTCGCCGCTGACCTAATACGCCCAATACGCCCAATACGCCGGACGAATCCTCCGTCCGCCTCTGCTTCATCTCTTGCCTGCAAACAATAGCATCATCCACCAGCAGCTTACGTCCCCCTTTCCACCCCCCACAGTTTACTCGATCCTTCCATCCCCCCCCATAGGTAGTGTAAGCTTCTTTACTTTGCAAACTCCCCAAATTTCCGGGCAACACGATTATATCTCGCCATATACATCGTCAGCAGGTTTTGCCTTTTTGCCCCAACTTTTTGAATTCGGACGAATTCGCGCAAGCGAGCTAGGCACCAACCAACCAACAGAGTGGGACACGAACCCTCTACATCGACATGCCAAAGGAGGAGACGTTGCCGACGCGCAAAAAGATGCGTAAGGGTACGCATAGCTGCTTCGAATGTATGTCAACCCCGTTGTTGTTGTTTTTTGGGTGGGATAGCTACCTACCTACCGTACCTTTTCTACATGCTACGGTTTTACACCACACTCATATATCAATCTTACCTATGCACCGTTCTTCTCACCACCATATTCTCTCCCTTATTTTTTTGATGATTTGCGTGCTTTTCCGTTTTTTTCGTTGAAAATTCTGATCAAAAGTTACAGGTCGCCGCCGCAAGATCAGGTGCATCTTTCAGCCGGACAATCCCGATGTGTGCTCCGAGTGCTTTGCGCGCGGCAGCAGATGCATCGACCAGGAACATGCAAATCCAGATGTCATTGTCGACCACCGCAAGAACCTTCGTGAGAGGGTCTCACGTCTAGAGGCTTTGGTCGACTCTTTGCTCGAAGAAAAGACGGTCAAGTCGGAAAGCCGGAGTCAAAGCATAGCCGACATATCATCACCAAAAGCGCCAAATGTCTACACTAAGGACACTTTACCCCCAACACCACTTTCTTCTGAATCGCCATCCAACCAGCTCAAATTTACACATAACCAACGCGCTATATCTAAACAAGGCCACCACATACCGATTCTTTCTGTTTTTGAGGATGCGGTAGGCTGTCTTCCTATACGTTCGCGCGCTTCTGATACTTACTTGCCCGGCAGCTCAACAATGACGCTGAAGCCCTTGCAAAAGCCCACAACGATCCCCTGCAACAATCCTCAACGCCCAAGCCCGACCAGGCAGAGGATGAGCGATATACTTTAGAGAATCAGCACGACGAAGACATTGTCGATAGCAACCCATTCATGAACTCTGCCAAGCGAGAAAGAACCAAACAAGCACTTATCGCCGTGCTACCTCCTTTTGACCAACTCACCAAGATTCTCCAATCCAACAGTGACTGGTGGGATGTTTGGCGCCGCAAGTGTATGAGAACGCATGGGACTGAGCAGACGCTGCCTCAGTTCGTTGCGCAGGCTTTGGCCACCGGAAACGTCGGAGCAATTGCCACCGTCGTTTTGTCAGTTGGAATCTGTTCACAAGACACTGATCAGGTGTCACGGTATTTTGAGGTTGTTGACAGGTGGTTCCTGTGCGACGACGAATATGCTGCCAGTCTCGAGGGGTTGGAATGTTTTGTCCTGAAGTCCAAGTGGTACGCCGATGTAGGTCAGCCACGGCGAGCTTGGATTGCGTACCGCAAGGGCCTGATGTATGCACAGCTTATGGTGAGTTTTATTGGTATTGAAGTATGCACATTGTTGCTGATGAGGATTAGGGACTCCACCGCAAGCGTACTGGCTCTGTGGCCCACGAAAGCATATGGTGGGCCTTGTACCATGGTGACCGCTTCTTGTCTCTTCTTCTCGGTCTCCCATATGGTATCATCGACGCGCACTGCGACTTGACAATGCCCGACATGGGAGACTCCAGATATTTGCACCCCATGGTCTGCATGTCGAGACTTTCACAGCTTGCAGGCAAAGTGATTGATCGCAACCAAGGCGTAGCCGAGCAGTCTTTTGCTTGGGCGCTACAACTTGACCAAGAGCTAGACGATTTGTGGAAGAAGTTTGATCCAGCTTGGCTCGACTTCACTGGGCTTCTTGCCGACGTAGGATCGAATGCCGTAGAATTACGAGAGCGCATCATGGGCCAAATAGTCTTCCATCAGATCCGCGTATACCTCCACCTGCCGTTTATGCTCAAGTCAGCATCGAATTCGCGCTTCTCCTACTCGCGCACGGTCACTTTGAACGGCTCACGAGAGGTTCTACGCCTCTACCAGGTGTTGCGAACTGGTGGGGTAACGCCGATCTACGAGTGCAAGGCTATTGACTTTCTCGGATTCACAGCCGCAGTCCTTATGCTGATGGGCCTGCTCAGCGGACCACCTGCGCAGTCGGCAGCCTCGAGCTCCAGCGCCAAATCGATTGACGAAGACGTCCGCATGATTGAATCCTGCATTGATATCTTCCGTCGCGCTTCGAGCGAAAAGGGAGGCAATGTTGCCGCGCAATCCGCAGAGGTCCTGGAGAAGATGATGGCCAGGTTCAAGGGCACAAGCACCGAGATAGACGAGTTGTGCAACGGATCCTCAAGTTTCGTCATCCCCTACTTTGGCACCATCTCCATCAAGCGAGGCGGCCAGCTAGTAAAAGGTCCAACACCTTCAGGCCGCTCGCCCGCCACAGTGAGCTCCAGATCGCCCAGCACGTCGCATCAGCTCTACACTCCCCCTTCAGGCAGACACTCATCAGCCACCTCGGACATCTTCTCCCAGCCCTCCAAATCTCTCAACGTCACACCCAAGACATCCATGTCCACCGCCACGGGCGCCACAGGCTTCAACCTCGACCCCTCACCCTTCGTCTCCTACGACGGCTTCTACAACTGGAACAACCTGAACGCCGACGATGGTTCCACAACGGGCACTTCGGTTCTCGACTCCCAGATGCACAACGAGGGCATGAATAACTTCTCGCTCCCCACCAACAACTTCTCCTGGCAGAATATGCCCATGGATATCGATCAGGATTGGTCGTGGTTTCTCAACGATGCCCAGACGACGCAGGGTGTGGCCGCCGCTACGCCCGCTCAGCCGGTACCGCTTGATGTGTTCAACACCCAGGGTTTCACGGGCTTTGGTTGAGATGTGAAAAATATTGCATATCAACAGTCTCTACAAAACCAGCGGGTGGGCGGCTCGGGAAGGCGTTTTTTTTATTCTCGTTTCTTTTCCTGCTTCCCTGGTTTGAATGCACGTCCCTGATCAACGGCCTTGTTCTAGTTATTTTTCTGTCTTTTCTCGCCTTCTTTTCTTTTATTGCATTTTGCTGCTCACAATCGCTCACATTCCCAAGAGATGAACAACGGCATTTGCGTAATACCAGAGTATCATGCTCATGATTTGTTTTTTTTTGGCGTAACTTTGAATCGCGGCATTCTGGCATTCTAGATTTGCTTACATGCAGCACGATTAGATATACTCCACTTTGGCTACACTGTGTAAGACCAGAAATATGAAAGTCTTGTTTATTTAGATCCTTGCATCCCTAAGCAATGGCCTGCAAGCAATTCACACATCTACAGAGTCCAAATGACAATCCTTCCATCCACGCCAGTAGAACTGATCTTGCTGACTCCACTTCCGCTCTCCTCAAAACTGCGGATCGTGTTGATGGTGTTCTGGTGCACAGTCTTGAGCTTGGTGTCATCCGTGCCCGACTTGCCCTTGAGATCCATCTGCCTAAACATGTTCAGTGCGCTCTCCTCGCGCTGATCCGCCAGACCAGGACGGCTCTTGGTCTCCAGACTTCCAGTCAGCTGCCAGCCAGACTCGTTGCCCTTGAGACGGAAGGCCTCGCAGTTGTACCCAGCAGCGATGATCTCATCCTCTGAGCTCCAGATGAGCGACATGAAAGGCAGTACTTGTGTGCTAACGCTGACAATGGCGCGAGGAGCTTGCTCAGGGCCACTGGGATAGACGACAGTAAGGGTGCTGTCGTGAGCGGCAAAGGCAAGGGCGTTACCCGAGGGAGAAAAGGCAACGCTGTGAATCCATCCTGCGGTGCTGTTCAAGTATTCACCACACACAGTGTTGAACGGCAGGCGCTCTCCCCAAGCTGAGGGCTCCGGACGCTCGTCAACGCCCTTGACAAAGGAAGAGAGCACACGAGCGTGTCCATCGGTGGAGCCTGCCGCAAGCAAGACCGAGTTGGGGTGCCACGAGACACATGTGACGGTAGAGCGGATAGGCTTCTTGAGATGCTTGGAAACCCACCAGTTGTCTTCCTCCTCAAAGTAGCACACAGGGATCAAGCGAGCACCCGATCCAACAGCAAACTTGGTCTCGGAGGGGGCCCAGCGAACACAAGTAGCGGCTCGGTTGATTCGGAGTAGGACCAATGTTGGCTTCCAGCCCTGTGGTGAAGGCTCCCATACGTAGGCATTGCGATCTGTCCAGTTCCAATTAGCCTACATGTCATCAACAGTGTAGCTTCAAGCTCTACTTACCCTGCGAGCAAGTCACAATCTTGCCCGAGTTTGGTGCAATGTCCACGCCCGTGACTGTCTTGTCGTGACCCGTTAGCTCATCCTTGAGCTTGTATCCGCTGCCGCTCCTCTGGAAGACGTCGACGTTGTTCTCGCGGGCAACAGCAAGTGTTTGGCGATCAGCGGAGAAGGAGTGATCCGCAATGGGAGAGTGAAAGAGATGGTGGACTTCGGGGCCAGACATGATTTTTTTTGTTTGAAAATTGTAGGTAGGAGGTGTGGAAAAGAGGGGTTTGCAATAGGAGACTCTCTACTACTGCAATTGGGGGGGCGTTGTGTTGGTCGAGGTTGTGGAGCTTTGGGCTGAGGGAGCCTTGGTGACGTGGGGCTCTATGCCCTGGCTTGCGATGCACCCGGCGCACGGGCGTCTTTCTTGGCTTCTCCGAAAAGTTCATGGTGCCCGCAGAGCCAGCGTGAACCGCGAATTGGGAGGGAAAGCAAGGACAGCGGACATTTGCACAGTATGGCACTCCCTCCCCCAATTGACCCCCTCTTGTTACTAAGATCATTACTAAAGTAAATCACAGGGTGCTTCGCTCAAAAATATACCGCCACCATGATTCTCAGGCGCCCACTTCTCAATGCGACATCCGCTGCCGTATCAATACCAAAGACATGCGTGCGCAACCTCCAACACTCAATTCCCATGCGCCCGGTCCCCAAACCGATACCTTTTATCCCCGACCACACGGCCTTCCTCAGCGCAATTGGCCGCGGCCTCTCAGCACACGCGACAAAGATCCCCTCATGGGAAGCCCTCTTCACACTGACCTCGCCGCAACTGAAGGAACTCGGTGTTGAGCCTGCCCGCGCAAGACGCTACCTGCTGCACTGGCGCGAGAAGTTTCGAAACGGCGAATACGGCATTGGCGGAGACTGCAAGCACGTCACAGATGGAGTTGCCGAGCTGAAGGTCGTCGAGGCACCTGTGCCGCCGAACCCGCAACTCGGCAATACCATAAGTCCTCGCTCGGCGGCTGCAACGGCGACACACGATCCTGGGACCAGGAAGTTGGTTGTCAATGTGCCTGTTGGTGCGGAGAGCCCTCCCGAGCCTGTAGAGACACTGCCAAAAGTCCAGGGTGTTGTTGTAAAGGGCGCCAGCACTATCAAGGGTAGTTTTGTGGAGCCTGTCAAGGGAAGCGGAGGACTTCGTGCTAGGATAAGGCTGCAAGAGGGTATTTGGGAAGAGAGGAGAGGACACAAGGTTGATGGTGGTGAGAGGAGAAAGGCAGAGGTGCGGGCGAAGAGGAGGGCTGCTGAGAATAAGGAGAAGGCGCGGTAGATGTAGATAGCAGATGGAGATATGTTTGCTTGTACTATGAATCAATGTATCATCTTGAGATTTCTGCGTGTGTGACTTTTAAAGACTGGTGATTGTATTGCAGACAGCTACAGTACCACGGAATTGTCCGGTTCTCTATTCTAATTTCATATGAGAATAATGTTAGAGAATGTAACGAGAAGTTCACCTGTAAACTCTCAAGGAACAAAATTGTACAAATACGTTAGTCCTACATGAACGAATCAGTATCCATAATTCCCGTTACCTACAACTTCAAAATCTCAGTCCGCATTTTCTTTCCTCCCAATAGCCTCACACCCAGTCTCTTGACCAACCCCCCACATAATCACGTCAAACCCTACTCCCTCAAAAGTCAGCAAACCATCCCCCCCCCCAAAAAAAACCCTCCTCAAAAAACAAATGTAAAGATAAATCTCAAAAATCAACTCAGACCATAACCTTACAATTCTCGCACACCAACAACCACAACCCCAGCGACCAAAAAGATTAGCGCAAGAGGAAGGGTTATCTACTACGCAGTATCTGAACGAAAGGAAAAGCAATTTTTCTTTTGCTAAACCTATTTGTCATCATTGCTGATTTCATCGTTTTTTAAACGAAACAGAAATTCATATATACTTGAAAGGAAATGTTATCAGACTTACATTTATAATCATACATCTTCGCTCCGTTCTGTTGGATGAAGCAGCGCTGAGCAGAGCAGAGCAGAGCAAAGTAAAGTAAGGCAGATGTGTACTACTAGTCGGGATATACCTCGCTACCTGCACAGAGATAAGTCAAAAAGACCAACGATTTTCACCCGTTAGTAACAATAACGTTGATTGGCTCCAAAAAGGAGGTTTGCGAGGCGGGGAGGGGTTTATCCCACTAACTCCCGACCCCGACCATTTCGATTTGCGTTTTTGTTCTCCATATAAACGGTGCGGTGCGGGGGGAAGGGGGGGAAGGGGGCATATGTTGAACAGAGTTCAACGGGTTGAGGGAGTGAGAGTGTAAAAAGGGTTGGTTTCGGGTCGAGGGTTGTTGTGGGACCACACAAACCATTGGGCGCGGTTGGGGGGGACCTTGGGCACGGCACTAGTCTAGCTCACTAACTAGCGTGATGTCATTTCTGGTACTCGTAAACTTGGACGGATGGAGGGGAAGGGCTTGAGAAAAGTAGCGCCGATCAATGTCCTTGTTTTGCAGATTAGTTTCGACTTATATGGTGACCGAGACTACCTTGTTAACACGACGAAGACATATAGGTAATGAAGAACAATAAGAGTATTAGAAAATCACTACCAGCAGAGTCACACCCGGGAACAACCATTCAAAAGCAAATATACCATATAAAGAGATCTATCAAACTTTTTAAAAAGACAATTTCCACTATCACTTCTCAACACTCATCTCCTGTACAAAACTGCCTTACATCCTTCCTGATTACCCTTCCTCACCAACATTTACATGTCCATGAGAGCAGCAGCGCCAGGCTCGCTACAGACGTAAACGACTTCGTGGCTGTCGCTGAAGCCGTTGAAACGGGTAGCGGAGCACTTGGTGTACGCACCCATCTCCTCAAAGTAGAGCCAGTCGCCAACATCAAGCAGCTCCGGGAAGTTGCAAGAAGAGGAAACAACGTCGATGCCATCGCAGGTTGGACCCCAGATGGAGTACTCAACCTGAGAAGGGCTGTCATATCCTGAGCGACGCACATCGTACAAGACGTTGTTGCCGTTCTTCAAGACACGCGGCACGGGGTGCTGGTGGTCGAAGATGATGCTCGAGAAGTTTCCGTAGACACCATCGTTCAGGTACAGCATATACGAAGTAGTGCCCAGGGTGGCATCGGTGACGGTGCGACGAGCAATGACGTGGCACGCAATGGTAAAGGCAGTGGAGACGTAGTAGCGTCCAGGCTCTCCAATAACGCGGATGTGGGGTGGGAAGTACTGGTCCAAGGCTGCGGACAAGACTGCGGCCATGGGCTCGAAAGTGACATCGCCCGTGAAACCGCCGCCAACGTCAAGGGTGTGCATGTTAAAACCAAGCGCGTCTGCCTGCTCAAAGACAAACCGGGCATCCTGGACAGCCTTGACAAAGGCCTTGGGGTCGGATGCTCCGGATCCGACGTGGAAGGCCACTCCGACAACGTTGAGCTCCAACTTCTTGGCCAGCTCCAGGAGCTCACCAGTGGTGTCCAGAGCAGCACCGAACTTCTGACTGAGACGGCACAGGCTAGCTGAGTCATCAGTCAAGATTCGCAGATAAAGTTCGGCGTCTGGGAAGAGTTGCTTGGTCTTGTAGAGCTCATCGGCGTTGTCAAAGGTCATTTGCTTGACGCCAGACTGAGCAGCGTAACGCAAGTAAGACTTGGTCTTGCAGGGCTGCGCATAGATGATGCGAGAAGGGTCAACGCCCAACTTGAGAACGGTCTCAATCTCGTTCTTCGAAGCACAGTCGAAGCCGAGACCCAGCTCCGTCATGAGACGGAGGACCTGGGGGTCAGGGTTGCACTTGACAGCTATTCAT
This sequence comes from Bipolaris zeicola 26-R-13, assembly GCF_000523435.1. Classification (NCBI taxonomy): domain Eukaryota; kingdom Fungi; phylum Ascomycota; class Dothideomycetes; order Pleosporales; family Pleosporaceae; genus Bipolaris; species Bipolaris zeicola. The sequence goes on from NW_006912069.1 coordinate 40,368, forward strand.
TTGTCAGTCACAATTGTTTGTGCAAAGGGTAGTCTTTGTTTAAGCTTACCATAGTGCGGCTTCACACGGCTTAGATTCTTCTTCCAGCGCATATGCTGACGGTAGACCTCGCCCAGGTCGGCAACGAAGAAGGCATCTTCCTCGCCAACACTGCAGGTATCAGGATCAATAGCCTCAACACGGCTCTTGAGAGCCTCCCCAATCAACTGCTTGGATTTCCAGGCGCCATGATTGTCGACACTACCAGATGGATAGGTGCTGAAGGACGCTATGTCTTTCAACGGGAATTGGTACTCTTCAGTAGGTGTGATAGCAGAAGGTGCCATGCCCTTGATGGTAGCTTCTGGAAGTTGAGTAGTGGCTTTGGTATAGGTTACTGGCTGGATGGAAATCCCGCGTTAGGGTGGCTTGAAGGGTGCGAAGCCGAGGCTTGGTGTTGGGCGAGGTCTGGCCGCTTCCTCAGCAAGAGGAAGAACCGCTGATGGCGTCCTATGCGGCAGCTGAAGTTGAGGCTGGTCGAGGGTCTGGGTAGGAGACAAAAAGAAAAGACGCTCAAGCTCCTTCTTAGATGGCGACAAGACGGGGAGGGGGGATGTTGTTGAAAACGTGTGGCGCTGGTCGGGCAGATACAACTTGAAGGTTGAGCAGGATCAGGGCCGAGGCCGTAGTGAGATGGGAGCCTTTGACGCGACCAAAGGCTGTCGAGGGGCGGCGATGGGCAGCTACGAGGGTGCAGACACGGTCGCTTGATGGGCAGCGAGGTCTGAAGAGGCGGTGAATGGGGGAGTAGAGGGGGGTGGAAGAGGGAAGGGAGGCGATGGCGGGGAGGTGGTAAGATGAAATTTCGCGCATTCGGTTGTGGTGCTGGAGTCTCCGAACATGACTTAGCATCCCTGCGCCGCCCAAAGACGCGCAGCCACTAGCACCCGCTTCTGACATCACTTGCGGTCTATGCACGTCTGCCCCCGTGCCTGACCGGCTGATGGGCGACTGCGAGCCATGCTGAGGCTGAGCACCACCAGTTCGCAGCAAAAGGGCGCGCAAAAGAAACGAAGAAAAAAAAGCCGCATCTTGGGCATCGACACACACACACCCACACCCCCGTCGCTTACGCAGCAATTTTGATTACACGTCCAACACGAGACAACAGCCATCTTCTTTCGACCTGCCGCGTGGCAGAGCATCCATTACATGTATATTTATTCCGTCCTGTCGCCGCTACCGCCGCGGCCATGCAGCCTGCTCATAGCTACTCATGTACTAAAACTAAAAAACAGGGAAAACGCCAGGAGCCCCTCCTAAATCCAAAATGCCGCTCTGCATGCATGTGCGTTATGTATGTGTGTGTGTGTGTGTGTGTGCCCGTTTGCGCTGAATCCAGACGCTGGCCAATCGTAAAATGCAACGCCGCCGCCAGGCCAAACCGCCCAAAATTAACCCCAAAACAAAGATCCAATCTTCCATTCAACGTCAAACGTCAACTTTTTTTAGAGGCGCTGCACCATGATGGGCACATCGGAAAGGTCCACTCCATACTGGTGCTGGTAGTGCAGCGACTTGATCGACGCGCAGCTGTGCACTTGTCGTGTACCTGCGCTGCCTCCAACGCCTACGCCACGGCCCTCGTAGTCATATGCCAAACCACCACTGTATCGACCCCACGCTGCCGGATTCTCTGCTCCCTGTACTTTGACCCCCGGCCCTACAGAAGCGCGTTTGCTGCTGGTCACAGCAACTGCATCCATAGAACGCATGCCTTCGCCAATCGTCTTGCGACGCTGTGCCTGCGGCCTCGAGGGAGCCTCCCATTGCATGCTCTGCTGCGAAGTCTTCTGCAGGCTTACAGTGCTCTTAGTCGCTAGCTGATGAGCTGTATGACTGCGCTGGTGACCATGAGGACGGAAGCCGGCATTTGGCCCAAACGATGCTATACTGTGCCTCTTTGATTGCTGCGTAGCAGTATTTGGACCCGACAGCTTGGCCATGTCGATAGACGGAACAGGCGGAACATCAAAATTCTGTGGGCGATGCCTCATTGCCCTGGCCTCACCGGCTTCCACCTTCAAGCTGTGAAAGCTTTTACGTCGCTGCTGTGGCATCCCCTCTCTTGAAGCAGCAAGATCCCTACTGTGCGCGCGAGCAAACTCAGCAGCAGCCTTACTATCCATGTTGACCATTGACTTTGACCGCGGAACTGTGGCGCCAAGTCGATGTGGAGAGGCTGCAGAAGCCACAGTCTGCTTTGGGAGCTCTGGCGTCACAGCAGCATAGGGAGAAGTGCCAATCGAGATGGCAATGTGTTCCAGATAACCAGCTTCAATCGCAATATTTGCAGCTGCCTTCTCAGCCTCTCTGCTGTCACCCATCGACTTTCTTCGGAAGAAAGAGAAGCTCCTTCTGTGGCTGCTTGCAGACGGCGTCGGTGGCGGTGCAACCTGCAGCTCAACAAGCTGTTGAAACTCGGTGTGACCTGGCAGTGGGGCATGGGGCTTGGACTCTTCTGCAACGACATGGTCCTTTGAAGGATACGTCTGCGTCAAACAGTCCATGCCAGGGGTACTTGTCACGCGTCTTTCGAACTTGGCTCGCACGTCCGCCGGAACATCGGGAATCTTTCCTTCTGGAATCGGCTGGCACGACTGGACAATCAGAGCTTCTCCCTGCGACGGTCGTCGACGATGAAGACGCTTCGGCGGCTTCCCGGGCGCACTGTCGAACGATGATTTCGATGAGGTTGATCTAGGCGTACGGGGCGAGAGCAAACCCTCCGAAGTAGATGACCTCGCTGAAGAGCTTGCAGAATTCACAGACACTTGTAAAGACGACTTTGGTCGGAGTGTTCGCGACGACTGTACGGTTACCAGAGCTCCTGGGCCGCGAATGCCACGTACAGCACGTGCTGCAGATACAGACGATCCGGACATTTGCATATTCTCTTTGTTCTGCCTGGGAAACCCTGGCTGCATGCCTTCCTTTCCTTGACCTACACCGTGCGAACTGTGACATTGACACTGAGAACAAATCGTGTAAGTAGAACCTGCCTGTTGTTCGCGTTCATCTATGGGCAAACTACCACCAGATGAATAGCCAGAATCAGTTGTGCGTGGAGGAGGTCGTTGCTTGGTTCGGTTCTTTGGCTTCTTCTGTATTGGATTGCTTTGTCCAGGAGGCGCCAAGTTCCTTGTAGCAGTTTGTGATGCAGCCTGTCCTGAAGCCAGATCTTGGGATCTACAAGTGTCTTCCGACTTGGGGTAGTGTGTGTCATCTGAAGTGAATCCCTCGTCCTTGTTGACTGTACGGTCCTCTTCTGATACTGGAGATGGGCTGGGGGCAAGGTGCGCCTGCGAGCTCTGGGCAGAATGGACCACATCAACTGGATTGTTGTTCACAGCCTCCAGACTGTCGTGTGACTGATTGGGCGATGCAGTCTTGAGAGATTCATCTGCGGACCGAACAAGCTTGACTGTAGTAGCACTCCGAGCAGTCTCGTACGGTAGTGGTACTTCCATAGTTTCTACGATCTGAAGAGAAGAAGTCGCAGGAAGTGTAGCGGATTGACTTCTTGCATGGCCGCGACGCCGTGTCGATTTCATCATTAACGGGCTGGAACCGGGCTCCGTTTCTGAAAAGTAATCCTCATCTTCACCATGAGGGCGAATTGAAGCCCTGATGCTTGATGCCGGTGAAGCAGGCCCGTTTGTGACTACCAGTGTGCCAGGCTTTAGGCTTCCTAGCTGTGAGTAGTCCAGGTCACATGGAGTTGATACTCGAGGCCTTGGATCAGGTTGAACAATGTCGGTTGATGGTTTGGCCATTGTAAGATTCAGGTGCGAAGCAGCATGTGGGCTAGGTTTCGACTTGATCTCGTCGTCATACTCAAGCCTTGCGGACCTCCATGAGTTCCATGTCCTACGCCGCGCCTCGACCGGAGAGCTCCGAGTGCCGACTCCGGGTGTTTGAAGTAGCGACTGACGGCGCGTGAGCGATGTAGAAGAGGATTTGTCCACGGCCGACATTCTTCGGCTGCTGCTTGGTTCGCCTACTGGCTCATCATTCTCTTCGGGCATTTCTAAGACTTGCTGCAGAGCCGCGATGTCTTCCGGAGAACCATTTTTCTTGACTTGTTGCAGCAGCTTTATAGCTTCGGCAATATCTACATTTGAGCCTGAAACGAGGGATAGCTTGGAATCGGTTATGCCTGCAAGCCTGGCTGCTGAACCGTGTTTGCTCCCGAAGCAGGATAGCGAATTGGAGCGTGAATTGGACCTGGAGTTTGACCTTGAATTCGTCCTCGAGGCCATGGACAGAGGGCTGTCGCGTACCTTTGTCGTGTCAAGTACGCTGTCCCTGGTTTGCGACAGGATGTCGTGGTCAAACTCGCCAGTTGTGGGCGAAAGGAGAGCGTCTCTGATCTGCTGCCGTCCTTCTGGAGTGAGATCGGCAGGGCCCGAGAAGGAGCATTCTGGCGAGTCGCTCTTGTAAGCTGTGTTGACGGAGTTTGTGTTGGTCTTTGGCTTGGAGAGCTTGTTTGCATTTGGCGTGCTGGACTGATTGCCCATGGTGGTGTCGGGCTGTAGCGAGCGTGTGGAGAGCGGGGAACGCTCAGGCAGATAGAATAAGATGCATTTGGGAGATTAAGATTAACAGCTGGTGAGCGAGTCAACCGCTGGTCTTGCCGATGCGGGGCGGAGGGGAGGAGGACGGCGTATGCTTATAAGGCCTGACACACAGCGGCGTTATCAAAGTGGAGGCTGGTATGCGCGCACCAACAAGCGGTTTGGCGGTACACTAAGGAGGGACGAAGCGTATTATTGAAGAAGAAGAAAAGGTGAAGGTCCCCGCACGAACGGGCGACTAGCGATGGTCCAAAGCGTCGGTGACAGGTATCAAGGATGCTGGCCTAGGCCGATGTACCCACCGCGCGTGTTGCAGGCGCGGTGGGTGCGTGTTGCAACCGACAACAAACCTGGAAACCTGGAAGAGCGATGAGCTGAAACCTGGACGTTGCGTCTTGCAGCGAAGGTTGAATGAAACGACCAATGGTGCCCATGTCTCCATCCATAGCGCCCGCGGCCAATGAGCGCGTGGGGGGCGTTATAGGCTACGGGCCAGCACAAAGCTCGCACTGTGCTTTGCCGCATCCGTCATGGCCAACGGCTGATCGGAGCGATCCCGTCGTCGTCGTCCATGGCAAACTGCTCCAAAAACCGGCATTCCTCTGCTTGGCCCATATCCACCCGGAGAGCATCTCCCCAACCAGCCCACTGTGGCCGTGCCGATATACGCGCCGCCTGCTATATAGCCTGGCCAGGCGGCCCTCTCCACAACTGTGGCTTGCCCCCCTCCGTCATTTCCTCACTCATTTCCCTTTCCCTCACCCTGTGGCGCAGGCAAACTCCTCCCTCCATGTCCCGGCTCTGCTTCACCTACACTGTATAGTTTGCATCCAATTTCCTAGCCAATGACCCGAAACCGCCAGCCCACTACTAATGCCTTTTTCCCCCGTCCGCTTGCTTCTCCACAACACACTCTAAGCGTGGTTCGCTGCCCTTTGCAACACGCGCGTCGGCTTCGTTAGTCGCTTCTCAACGTCCTTTTTCAATACCTGACCTGCAGCAACAGGCAGTTCCTCTGCGCCGCTTTTGGCTCTTGATCGGCTAGTTTGCGCGCAATATGCCCCCTCTTCTCTTCGCTCGTCTGGTTGCCGACCCTGCATTCGCCTTGCAGAGTGGTCCATTTAGTAGTACCAAAGGTGCAAACAAGCAGTCGGGCTAGCCAATGCATGCACATGCACGCCTCTGCGATACGAACAGTGCGGCAAGACAGATCCAAATCCTGCGAGCCCAGCCTCATATCGGAGAAGGCCTCAGTCCGGATGCCGAGCTAGGGAAAATAATAATCATAAAAAGCCTCGCCCGCCGTCTGGCCTCGCCCATGGCCCCCCCTTGTTCTTTCGGCCCCAAGGTGGTTTGATTCAGGGTTCCACAGGTCTCTCAGGGGACAAGGTGGCTTCTCTACGTCACACGGCCGCTGCTTCGAGCCAAGCGGAAAAAAAATCCGGTAAAAGGCAAAGTGAGTGTGAGTGTAGTAGTGTATACTACACGGCATGTAGTGCCACTAATACTTTGTATCCGTGGGGCTGTCGACTTGTCGAGCTTTGCGGACCGGACGATCACGGACAAAGTGCCGCACCTGGTTGCGACCCAAATACTATACATATACGATTTGTCTGGGCAACACCGCACGCATCGGGCTTCCAAATCTTCCCTCGACGCCTATCACCGACGATCGACAAGACCTGCCGTAGCGTGCCGCAGCAAAAAGTCGGCGTTGCGACTACATGCACACCCGCGCACATCTTTAATTCCCTAGGCAACCCTGTGCCTAGTACAGTACACTACCTATGTACTACAAACATACATGCTTATCAACCTATATGCTTACATACAGCACGCACTTTGCTCATATGCCCGAGGAGTGGCTTAGTCGTCGTCCCTCTACGCAATCGGAAGGGCTCGGCCGCGCTGGTGACGTGACGTTGTCGCGGACATTGGCGCCATCTTACCAAACCTGGCTAAGCAGCCGCGCCAATGGTCATGGTTGACATCATAGCCACCGCTGGGCAACATCACCACCAGCCCTGCGTCCGAATCTTCGTGCGGTTTGCGGTGGAGTCATCTTGTGCTTTTACGTCCTTGGCCTTGTACATTAATCCTTCGCTGGTTCCCTATTGTTGATCCGTGTGTTCCGTCCTTTCCTACCTCCACTTCCTTCCTTCTTACCCGTCTTCTGATCCTTTCAACCCCCGATAAAATCACTTCCTTGCCTCCGAACCAACCATTAGAAGAAAAAAATGCTCGGAATTTCTTATTGGGTCGTCCCCATCTTTTCCTCGATAGTATGGATTGGCATGCTCGTCGCCATGATGGTGTATTGGGCCTCCACTGGCAAGCCCATATACTCAACAATGAGCGAAGGACAGCATATCCCATACATCTCTGGTAAGCTATCCTCATTATATGCTAGAAAATTCTGCATGTTCTAACACAACCAAGATATTGGTGCCGACACGCTCAAGCCCATGTTCATTGCAATGTCTGTCGTCACGGTAGTAACATTCGACTGTGCCTTCATTTTCGAGCGATGGCTGCGACACACCAACAAACTCCGCCCAAACACGTCCAATTGGCAGAAGCTGTACTCCGTATGCGCTACCGTCGCCGCTGTCGCCGGTGCCGCCGGTCTCATCCTCCTCACCATTTTCGATTGCAAACGACACAACACCCTGCACAACATTTTCCTTGTCGTCTTCATTGCAAGTTACATCATCAGTGCCATCTTCATCTGCTGGGAATACCAACGCCTGGGTGTTCATTACCGTGAGGAATCCATTCTGCGCATCTCCTTCTGGATCAAGCTCTTCTTCATCATCTTCGAACTTTGTCTCGTCATTGCGTTTGGCGTTTGCTCTAAGCAGGACAAGTGGAACGTTGCTGCTGTCCTGGAATGGATCATTGCATTTACCTATTGCTTCTACGTCGCCAGCTTCTTCATCGATTTCCTGCCCGCCAGGCGCACAAAGCACCACCAGTCCAAGGAAACAGAGGTGCAGATGTTGGAGGAAGGCGGTCAGGCGCATTCAACTACCGACAACGCTCGCATGGGTGCGCCCTACCCTACTCCTCTCCCCTCGAGGAACTTTTAGACCATCACATCTTTTCTTTTTTGTCTAAGACTCCTTTATCTTTGTGATTGCATGATTAAATGAGTAAATATACCACTAGCGTTGCTGTCTTTTTTTTCTGTTTTTCAGCTACATTGTATAATAGTATCATGACGAGAATGCAACGAAGCATATGGGTTGGGTTTTGCTTTTCTAAATTCTCAGCATGGACATTCCTCCACATGCGTAGGAACATGTAGAATTAATACTAGAATACACTGAACATGAAGTATACGTGGAATGAATACATCCCCTAAACTGATTTAATTACGGGCATCGAAATGAAGATATTCTTTGCATCAGACGAATACATGCTTTAAAATCCAACCATGACTACATGCTCATGCATGTAGAAGGGGGGGTATCGTCTCATTACTCAACTCTACAATATCTCTATGATGCAATCTAATCAAACCCTTCATGCTTTTTCCACTGCATCAACAAATGCATATATGCAATTCCACGAATGATCGATTTCCCGTTTAGCATAAACCCACATGTTTTTTTTTCATTTATAATACCCATTATCCCTATACTTATTCTTCCTCTCATATCTCTCATCATCTTCGTATTCTTTCTCCCTTCTCCTTTTCCTGCGATCATCCGAGTCGCGACTACGACTGCGATCCCGGCGGTCGCTTTTTGATTTGGAATCCCGGCTTCGGCTGCGATATCGATCGCGGTCCCGACGCCTGTCTTTGCGGTCGTCGGGGCTGCGGCTGCGGTCTCTGCGCTTTTCTCTTCGTCGCTCGCTGTCGTGGTAGTCATCGTCGCGGGTGCGCTCTCGTCGCTTGTCGCGGCGCCGGTCGCTGTCATGGTAATCATCTTTCTCGCGTCGACGGTCTTTGTCTCGTCTTCGCTCGCTGTCGTAGTCGTCTTCGCGTCGGCGGTCGCGGTCCCGATCGTCTCGCTTCTCCCTCCGCTTCTCGTGCTTGCGCTCATCTTCGCTATCATCATCGTATTTGCTCTTTGGTTTTGAGGCTTTCTCCTCCTCCACCAATTTCTGATTCTCAAGTTTTGCCTTGAGTTCTTCCTCCGTGATGATCTCGCCTGTATGCTTGTTTCGTAGCGTGACTGGATTGTAACTCTGGGCAACCTTTTTGCCTTTACCCTTGCCCTTGCCGCCGCCCCATTCCCCAAGCTCAATGCCCACTGCTGCATCCTCTTTTGCGCCAATGCCCAGCAAAGCTGGTCGCCGCTTGATCTCCTTCGGCTTCACAGAGGTGCCATTTTTTCCAATTCCTTCGCCATCTTTCCAGCCCATACCGCGAAGTAGCGCTGCGCCGAATCCTTCGATTGGGGTAGCTTCGTAGGCTTCGAGCGTAGGGGCCTCGGGCGCGTTCTGCAAGTCGTGTTGAAATGCCTCCTCTTCGGTCTGTACAGGTATTACGAGTTCGTTGTCAGCCGATTTGCCCGTTATCAGCGCTTCAAGCGCCTTCTTCTCCAGCCGCTCTTGTTCTGTAAGATTGTCTTGCTCTACCTCCATCGGCTCCGGCGCGTCAGGCTCTGCAGAGCCGTCTTCTTGTGCATCGTCTTTCTTCATGACCGTCAGCCCGTACTGGTACTTGGGCTCCTCAATTTGCTTCTCGTCGACCGTTTCGTTCTGCGCTTGTTGATGTGGCGCCTTCGCAAGGTGCTTCCGCCGTGCTGCTGCGCGCCAATCGCGATTTGGCGGCACCGGGATGACGCGAAATTGCTCCTTTTCTTTCTTGCCGTTGGCATCAACCGCGCCACCCTCTGCTGCGTCCCATCCTGTAATTTCTTGCTGTTTGACCGCATCGTCCGGTTCATCGTCGCCGAGGAGAGCCTTTGGTTTTTTGTTGTCTTTTTGCGCTGGAGATGCTTTTAGTCCTGGCTTCGCCTTCAGGGCCCCTAGCGACATTTTGAAGCCGCCCGGCTTAGGCGCGGCCATGATGAAATGTGAGACTGCGGGAAAGCGCTGGCGATCTGATTTACACGTTTCGCTGGTATGCAAGTGAGAAAAAGAAGTATTTGCGACTGGGTTTGATGGAAGGCGCAAAGCAAAAGCGGTGATATTAGTGGTGACAAGGTTGTGATAATGTCAGAGTTGAGATTGTTTCTTCAGAAATGTTTAGGTCGCGCGCGATGATGTCGGTCTTGGCGCTGGGCTTGCAGTATCAACCTATCAACGCTTAACTAACCGACGAAACCAGGGTCTTACCCAGACAACTGAAGCTTTTACTGAACCTAGTTATCATATCCTCATGTCTCATTTCCTAGTCTTTCTTTATGATTACAATAACATATCATACACAAATGTACAAGGACTACTCGAGGCTTGTGAGCGGTGGGAACAGCACACCCTTGTACATCCCACCCAGCTCCACCAGTGGAGTTCCATAGTCCAAATCAGCGCCAGGCTTGCAGTATTCCAGCGTTCTGCGATCAGGCTGTACACCTAACTGGTCGAGCAAAGTATTTGTCTTGTTCGGCATGTAGGGCTGGAGCAGGATACCAGTGATGCGAAGCGCTTCAGAGGCAAGATAGATAATCTTATCCACTTCCTCGCCAGGCTCACCAGGGCCGAAATGTAATACTTTGCCCCAGGGCTTTGACATTTGGAAGAATGCATTCGACTTCTAGACGTCAGTAGTGATACAATGCAAGGGTGCTTGGTATCTTACTCCTCGTACGAAATTGCATATCTGGTAGGCGGCTTGGCGTGGATCGTAAGCATCGAAAGAAGCCTCTACTTCTGAAGCGATAGTAGCAAGTGAATTGTTGTAGAACCTGGCACCCGGACCTTCTTCCCAAATCTCTTTCGGACTTTGACCTATACGCTCAATAGCACCCCGGACACTCCACTTCTTACCTCTTGTAACACGAGAAGCAAGGTTACCGAGTTGCTGATTCAGAAATTTGGTATACATGCTGATGATGCGGTCGTTATCATAGCTAGCATCATCTCGTATGCCACCCTCAGAAGCCATGTAGAAGCGCATGACATCTGGTCCGTATCTGTTGAGAGCATGGAAAGGATCTACTACCCTGCCAGTCGACTTAGACATCTTTGATCCCCCAAGAGTCCAATGGGCGTGGGTTAGTATCTTCTTTGGAAGGGGAAGTCCAAGTGCCATGAGAAAAGCTGGCCAATAAATGCAGTGGAAGCGGACAATGTCTTTGCCAATGACGTGACAATCAGCGGGCCAGCCTCCTGCTTTTTCGTGCCCGGGAGTCCACGGGTAACCTGCCTTTGTAGCGTAGTTCATGAGCGCATCAAGCCATACGTAGATAGTCTGTGAATCGTCTCCGGGAACTCGAATTCCCCATGTCAGTCGATCGGATGGCCGGGAAATTGACAAATCCTCCAGACCCGACTCAACCGCTTGCACAACTTCCTTCATGCGATGTTCAGGCGTGATCCATTCGGGGTTTTCCTTGAAGAAATCTAGCAAATGTTCACGAAAGGCTGAAAGACGGAAGTGATAATTCTCTTCAGAAGACCACTCCACTTCACTACCTGTCTCGATTGATGTCTGTGGTTTGGTTAGTTTAAACGGCAACAAGTAATCGGCCCAGTTATACCATTATCTTCCGTCCTGACGGTGGGTCAAGGTATGGCTGCACAGCAGACTGTGGGTAGAAGCATTCGTCTGTGACTGAATACCAGCCCTCATGTTTCTGCTCGTATATGAGGCCCTTCTCTTGTAACAAGTACTACGCGCCGTCAGCTAACTTTCTGTTCTGCAGTACATATATAGCCCCATACCCATGCATATTCTACAGAACTCCTATGTTCGCGGTCGGTCGTTCGTACGAAATGATCATTTGTGATTTCCGCTTTTTGTGCAAGTTCCTTTGAGGAGTGAGTATCAATGGTGGGGCTCGCTTTGCATACATGCGTACTTTGAAGATTTCGGCGCCTTGGTCGCAAAACAGCTTTGGGTCGACACCTGCCTTAGCTGCTGCTCTTTGTACCTGCAGGAGGATTAGTGAATGTCAATTATGTTTGTGAGGCGGAACCACCTTTAGGCCATGTTCATCTGTCCCCGTACACAAAATAGCGTTCTCTCCCTTAAGTACATGCCAACGCTTGATTACATCGGTAAGAACCATGGTATACAGGTGGCCAACATGAGGGGCAGCATTGACATAGAATATAGGTGTGGTGATGTAGTACGGTTTCTCAACAGAGGTCTGGGTGGTGATAAACCGTTGACTGTGATTGCTATCAATTCGACAGGACGACTGGATCCATGGTGAGCGCCTTTGGAAGCCGGAACATACCCTCCGGAATGCCGGAATTGTCGTATTGGCTATTCGGACATGCATGCTTTCATGGTTGTCTCACATCTATTATTCGCGACAATTCTCGCGTGCACTTTCGGCGCGAAGCCACGTGCGGCGCTAGCTCAATCAGTTGGATCAACTCCCAACTTTCGCCAGTTACCCCACCACTTCATGTACAGCAGCCATTGCGACAAGACGAGTCGTGCATATACTTGCGGAGGTATCTAGAAGCATGTATCACATGTTTTGATCAACTTTCTTGCGCTTAACACCAGTCGACCGATTCTCCTCAAAAGCGAGTTTCCTCCTTCAAGGCGTAAACCACATCAATATGAGACTGAGATGACGCAGACATGTGTAATTTTTATCGCAAAAGATCCAAGTCGGATCGGAATGGCCGCCCACTGTCCTTTCTCAAGGGTTGCAATACTTGTATCGGATAGTTGGGACATGCACCTAGCAATCCCCAAGGCAATCTGCATGAACGCACGCAGCAAGCATATTTGTTACGGTTCTGTCCCTATATTATGAACTACAAGATGATACTCCTTAAATAAAGTTAGCTCGATTATCTACAGTCACCCCGGTGTTACTATTGGGCCAAGCTTCTTACGATACATATCCTTGTATTTGAGCATCCGTGTTATGAGTACAGAGGCCTATCCTAATTGAGCTGGAAACGTCTGATTATATTTCATAATCTTCAGTGACTAGCTTTCTTCGCATAATTGGCTTTACATATCGGGCGTTGCGCTAACATGCGCAGTACTTACTCTCAGCACATGGCAATCCTGTAAACGAACCACCTTAATATCCGCAGGTGTCTGGATCTTGCGCCAAAACTATAGCGTACACCATCGATTGAGCCCCGCAGCCTGGTCATGTCTCGACCAAAGGGAACGCCCTGTGGTGAGGCTGACGTTGGACGCTCGTGATTCGTGCCAAGCCCACGGTTTCTATTGAAGCTATTCAGACCCAGAAAAGGTAATCTTAACGACATACCTCCATCACAACGCCCTCTTTGATAACTGCAGTAATCCCTTTCATGAATCTTGAAGGGACAGAAAGAGCTGTACCCACTCCATACATTGCTGGTTGGCAAGAGCGTTCTGGAATCAGACTATTCGTCACGATCGAAAGCATCTGTGATCTCAACGGTATCTTTTTGACGGATACTTTCTTTCCATTGGTCCGCACCCATTTCTATCAAGAAGCATCCCTTTGTTGCCTTTTCCTTCACCTGATCGGACGGTTTAGTATTGCCTGAATAGCCATTGACTTCACTGTTTGTGAATCTATTGATCACCATGGGGTCTATTGATGTTATTGAGACCAACAAACTTCCCGACTCACTACATGCTTTATCGTTTTCGAACTTAAATTATACGGATTCTCAGTAATTCTGTCCTCATCATCGAGTACAATCTCAACGATCACCGTCAACAATTCGGTCCCGAATCGATCTGCGGCTCCAACTTTCAACATCGGACGACTAAGCAATCCAATCCTGCATCATGAGATTCAACGCCATTATCGCCTCCGCTATCCTCGCGGCCACCGTCTCCAGTGCAGCACTTCCAGTGCCTGTCGAGGCCGCCGAGAAGCGCGAAGCTGAGCCGCAACTCCCGACATGGCCGCGCCCGTATGGTCTCCCTCATGGCATGGCTGCTGAGAAGCGCGATGCTGATGCCGGAATAATCTGGAAACGCCCTTACGGTATCCCACACGGTATGGCCGCCGAGAAGCGTGAAGCTGAATCACAACTCCCAACCTGGCCGCGCCCTTATGGTCTGCCACACGGCATGGCCGCTGAGAAACGCGAAGCCGAACCTGAGCCACAACTCCCAACCTGGCCACGTCCTATCGGCCTTCCCCATGGTATGGCCGCTGAGAAACGTGAGGCTGAAGCTGAGCCGCAATTACCAACCTGGCCACGTCCTTATGGCATCCCTCATGGCATGGCTGCTGAGAAGCGCGAAGCCGAGGCTGAGCCACAGTTGCCAACCTGGGACCGCCCTTACGGTATCCCACATGGTATGGCTGCTGAGAAACGTGAGCCAGAAACCCCCGGGAAGTAAGCATCTCGTCAATGTCAACAACCTCCAAAGGTCACGATGAAAGGCCACAAAAAATGTTGTAATTTCATGTTCTTATCACAACAACTCTTATTCTTTTGGATACACTCGACGGGCACTCCAATCATCCTCTAGTTTCTACCTATCATATTTGGGCGCCTGTTTCAGAACATATATCAATCCGTCGCATAGTGTATACTATTTGAAAGCTCTTCATTTTGATGCCATATACAGTGGCATGGTCCAGCATTTGGCTGGTATCTACTACAGAGCAGGACTGGTATCCCTCTTCTTGTTGGCATCTACGGTACGGGAGAATGTCCACACATGTTGGGAAGAGGGCTGGTCTCTTGTCACGCAAATTGCTCTTGTATTGGTTCTTGGATATAGTCTTCGCTTAGTTAGTTTAACTCATGTCGACTCGTACCAAATTTCTCCTTTCCCATGAACGAACGGCGTGGGCAATTTTTCCATCATTTACTTCGACGTAATAGTCAAACCGAATGGTCTATTTGATCTTTCTGGCACCCTTGTTCTGGTACCGCACCACCTGACACCAACTGTCGTGACACACGATCATATCCCATGAATCAAACAAACATCAACACAATTACACCGTCATGACCCGTAACCATGGTCAATCACATCCCGATCCCATACCCGTATCTTCGCATGTTACGCTACACAAAGCGATTCTGACAGCTGTCAGTACCACTTTCTGCTGCAACCTCTGAGGGTGCTTCGCACCAGCGACAGGGCACTCTTTTTTCATACAGGTATCCGCTGTCATTCACATGTTCGCTATAGTTGTGCCGAAATACCTGCCAGGATAAACAGCTTGTGACTTTGATATTAAAGTGATATACCGGAATGACCCGGACTAAGGGAGGGACAGGCATGGAAAATTGGTGATGAAGGTGATGTGTGCGATCAAACTTTCAGTGGGGCTAGGATACGGATAAATGAATCAGGCTGTGTGTAATGCATATTGAACCCACAAAGTTCATGCTGAACCTGCTGACACCGTTTGAAACCCTTAATGAACAACATTAATGTTCCAACAAGTCGGAAGCTGATGTTTTTGTTCTCATTCTCTGGAATCGTATTTATTTACTCACATTTTTAGTTTTTTCACAACCATCAAACCATGCCTTGTCTAGCATACAACACCCTCGAAACCCAAATACCCTCACCATCGCAACCCACCTTTCCCCCCTTGGCACTCATCCACGCATGAATCTCCAGTAAAACCATAGGTACTTACTCCTCATCACATCTCAACCTCGCATCCGCGTCCGCATCCGCATCACGCACAACAAAATCACACCCCCAAAACCTCGTCCTCTGCCCAATTTGTCAAACACCAAAAACACACCCCCGCTTATCCTTCCCCCCCCCCCCAAACTCAACCCACCTCCACCAACACTTTCCCTCCCATCCCTCGCCTACACAAAAAAACTCCGGTACACTAAATCCCCTAGTAAATAATAGCTTCCCTACTAGCCCTAGCCCCGTAGCCCCCAAACCCAAGCAAGTAAAAAAACATCCCAACCTCGTATCGACCAAAAACGCGGCTCACTACTTACAAACCCAACCGCCCGTTCCCGAACCGAACTCAAAAAAATAACCCCCACTAACACGATAGTGAGAAAGAGAGAGAGAGAGACGGGCTACCAAGGGTTGCAGATAACTTGCATACAAACTTACCCTAGCACTTTATTTGAACATGCTAATAATAAAGCTAAAGCGGGGGGATTTCCAACAAGAAAGACTAGAAAAAAAGAGGAATGAAGGGGACGAAAAGAGAGTGAGAGAGGGGAAGAAAAAAGTGGGCTACTAGCAGATTGGCGGGGGGGGGGGTGAGGGGGCTGAAAGTGCACGCCAAGACGAGTTGATTGCAATCGAGAGTGTGTGAAAGAGTGTGTGAGAGAGAGGTGTGTGTGGAGCCCCTCCAGACGCCGGGGCTGGCTGGGGGTGTGTTGTTGTTGTTATTTTTCGAGTCAACTACCAAAGGTCAGAAGTTCCAAATCTAAGTGCTATACTATCGTACGTACGTACAGTACTTTGTCCGAATCCATTTGCCCGTCCCTAAGAAACGATTTATGCAATCCACACACTACTACTACGTATGTACAAACAATTTGAAAAAAAACTTCGTAATCCACACTATGTCCAATCTTTTTTAGTCATGAATTTGCAAGCTTCTTCTTTGACTGTTCTTATTATGCTCACCCCCTTGTTCTTGTGACATAACTTCGTTCTCGCATTCGTTGCATGGGAGGGGGGTCCCTAGGATGGCGTTCGAGCGCGCCGTCAATGCGTTGACGGGATGGAAAAGGGCCACCCCCCCCCAAAAAGAAGTTACCGCTGGCTCGGGAATCGGGTAATGACAAATTATCGCGCTTCCGTTTCTCTTTGGATCGGAAGAGCAGGGTGTTTCGCTTAGGACGTGTGATGGGCGCCGTATCTGTATTGCTGATGCCGCGTTTGTCAAAGTTGTATTTTGGGAGTTAGGCTGTATTTTGAGGTTGCGGGGGTGGTGCTGGTGGTGGGTGAGATACAGGCAAAATTGAGGTAATTAGTGGTCTTTTTTTGTTGAGGGGGGGTTGGGTGGTACGACAGAGATTGATGGAGGGGGCCGGATGCAAGGTACCATGCATGGATGGTTATCGGACACCGAGATGTGAGTATTGATACATTTTGGTGTTGTTTTGTCCAGTTTCTATTTTGTGCCTAGGAGTTGGGGGCTCATTATGTGAGTATGCGGCACAGGTCCAAGTCAACGAACAACTGTGGGGACGGAATGATTGTTGCCGTTCGAAATAATAATAGAGATGGATGGCTAGTGACGAGACAGGAAAGTCCAGCCGCAGGCAATCTAAGAAGAGTTCACCACACAAGACAGAGATAAGTCGTAAAGTCATTTCATTCGTTACAATACCAATATTCGATTTCTCCTGGCTCTCTTCTCCTCACATGGCATTCTCCCAACACAGTTTACCTCCAATACCTCAATATAAACAGTAGCTTTTCAACAACAACAACGAACATCTGCCATACCCCAAATATATCCAATAAATGAGTGCGCGAATGTCTGTGCTAAGCATGACCCCCCATACATGCAATCTTTCCAACACATTAACCATGCCCAAAACCAAAACTAGTTGTCGTCTCTGACCTTGCGGCCCCGCTGAGCGTTCAAAGTCTTTAGATGTATGCATTGAAAATAAGCATGTAGAGAGAAGGAACGCGAGAAAAACAAAACAAGACATGTATACTAAGAAAAGAAACAGAACGTAAAAGGGTATAATAGCGGGTCATGATCAGCTCACCAAAGTGTGCTGCTAAAAAAAAAGAATTTGAGAGTGGAGAACGTTGGAAATTTGAAAGAAAAAGAAGAAGAGAATCAAAACTCGCCTGCTCGCTTGCTGAAAAGGAAGGGACAAAAAATCGAAGTAAACTCCAAGGAAAATTGAGAAACATTCTCGTGGTGACCCTACATGTTAGCACCATTGACATTGACCTGATAGCCGTCGCTTTTGGCCTTCAAAGCCTTGGCCAACATGAGCTCACGCATCCAGTCGATCCTCTGGTCTTTGGTAGTGACGGCAAAATGTTGAACCTTGCCGTTAGGCATTAGCTTCTTGACATCGCCTTTGCCAGGAGCGGTGGGCACAAGCTGAAACTCAAAGGCGGGCGCGTTGGCAGCCGACTTGTCCTTGTGATGACCCGAAGAGAGCTTGAGGGCCCTAAGCTTGCTTGAGAGCTTGTTTGAAGCGAGCGACGAGCATGCCACAGCATAGTCATCTACATCAATGGTTTGCAGTGCAGACGAGGAAGGAAGCTCATTGGGGTGCATGGCCAGCAGCGTGCCCTGGAGCCGGAAGTGGTGGTCTTGCCATTCATGGCGCAAGAGTTTGGTTCGGCGCTTCTTCATCCAACCATGGTGGTTGACGCCCTTGTACACGAAGCCGCCCTTATGAAGAGGTGCAACGGTGTCTTGGGCCTCCATGTCAAATGGCTTGGTGGCTTTGAGCGGTGATGAGCTGGCACTGTCAACGGGGCTAACTGAGTCATCGAAGATGGTTTCGCGCAAAGTGTCGTCATCTGAGTGGGCGGTTGGGCTGAACACGCGCTCTTCAGCTAGCGCTGGCATGGGCAGTGATGGGCGTCGCCGGTCGTGACGCGAGCCAGACCTGTGGAGTTGGGGCTGGTACTGCATGTTTGGGGGCACGGACTGGCTTGTGTCGCGGCTGAGAGGCTCTGGTTGCACGGCGGTCACAGGTACATCCATCTCGGAGAAAGGCGTGCCGAATCGGTAAACCCCGCCTGGTGAAGCTGTCCTACAAGGTGAAAAGGCGCTGTCCGGTGCGAGGTATTGGTGTACCGGAGCACCGCTACGTGGGTTGCCGACAGGCTGGACAGACATTGCACGTGCCGGGGGAATGGTCAATTTGGGAAGGCTCTTGAGGTTCGAGTGAGGCGCCGGCATGAACTCTGGAGGGTGGAGAGTTGGTGTCGACGGCGTGTGTGCGAATGGCTCGAACGACCTAGTGGTATGTGCCGATGTAGATGCGGAGAAGGCCGAAACCGGCGGGCAGTACTGTTGCTGTGGTATCACCAAGAATGGACGGGGTGGGTATATCTCGGCTGGCGGGGTGGGAGGTGCCTCGATTGGAGTAGCGGTCTGGTAAGGTTGTTGCTGGCCCTGCAGAGTGAGGAATTGTCGCACATTGTCTTGCGGGTCGCGTTGCTCAAACTTTTGCAGATCTTGGAGGGAGAAGTCTGGTAGCTGGCCAGGACCTAGCACGTCGGACGATGCAACCACAGACGGGACCACAACCGACGGTGCAGATTCTGAGTTGGGGCGGTGGACGTTCTCGACAGCATGGCTTGCAGTTTGGGCGTTGCCGGGATCGCCGGCAATGAAGATGTGGCCACCCTTTTCGGGAGAGATGGGAAAGCCGTGTTCCTGCTGGAGTCTGGCGAGCTGTCTTTGTTGCTTCTTCCACTTGGAGCACCGTTCACCCTTTGCGCACACGTGAGGCTTGGGCAGTAGCTGTTCAATCGCGACAATCGAGACGGAGTGCGCAGGCGTGATGAGATCGTCTCCTAGATTGCGGCCGCGCGACTTGTCACGGCGACTGGCTTTCCGACCCTTGCTCTTTGATCTGTTTCTTGCCTCTTTGCAAGGGCGTTCGATGTCTTCAAACGGGGTTGGGATGGCGGCAGGCGCGGTTGGAGAGATGAGACCTTCTGCGGTGCGGAGCGAGTCGATCTGATTCCATAGCTGATGTCTTTTGCCAAAGGACTGGATCTCCAACTCTTTTAGATCATCAAACTGCATATCCAGGAGGACGGCGCCGGTGATGTCGTGTCCGATGAACTTGTCAATGATGTCGTCTTCAAATCCATTCTGGTACATCCAGGTAGCCACATCTTGAGAAGTCCAGGCACGCACTTCGGCATTGTCAAGGTGGGCTACGGCAAGGGCGATGTTGTTGTACTCTTTTTGAGGCACAATGGTTTCTGGAGTTGCTTCGCGGAATGCTGTTTGTTGGCGAAGTGGTGTTTGCTTTGGTAGCAGGGGAGACAGTTGCAGCGCATCATCGTATGGGAACTCGTTCGAGGACTGCGAAGCACGAAACAGATGTGGACCCTTTGGGCCTTCTACTGGCTTTATTTCTGGCCAGAAAGCAAACTGTGGTCGGATGTCTTCTCCTGGGGTAGTCACTTCTTCAAAAGTTGATATTGTTGTTTGACTTCGTCGGTTGTCGCTCTGGAGGCTGTTAGCACCGACGCACAGACTCAGCGGAACACGGACACGCACAGAAGAGCCGCCGAACTCCTCGAATTCGCTTGAGTCGTCTTCAATGTCGGTATAGGCAACGCTGATGTGAGAAAGCGGACGCTCGAGCGAGGAGCGGGCCGCTAGAGCAGCGGAGAAGAGGGATGATGCTTTTCCCCTTTCAAACATTTCCATGCCCGGCTCTAGCGGGGTGATGGGTGTCATGGCCTGCTATGGGGGTGTTAGCATTGGGGTGGATGGAGGAGGCGAGTGCCGAGAGTAGCTTACCATGATCACGATGTGAGTGGGCGCACACACGCTCAAGAGTAGGAGCTGCGAGTTTGCGAGAGAGGGCTAGGGGGTAATGGGATGGAGTGTGGCGAGCATGGCATACGCTGAAGCAAAGCAAAGCAAAGCAAAGCAAAGCACAGTAGGGCAGCGGCAGCACAAGATGATCGAAAACGGGAAACAGGACCCTCCGGGTGGAGAGCGCTTGCAAGTCTTTTGTAGAGAGTGCTTGGGCGCCGTTGGCGGTGGGGGGCGGGCGAGTTTGGCCCATATCACACAGCAGAGACTGCATGAGACAGCGTATGCCTGTCGACAGCGGCCACTGAGCGAGGTCGAGTCGTCGCCAGGCATAGTGGGCAGCAGACAGGCTGGCGCTTAGTGTAGACTGCTGCGAGGGCGGATGGGGCGCTGATTGGCCAGCCCGCAGATTGGGCCACGGGCTAATAGTGCCGAAAAGGGACAGGCAAATGCCATTAATATCACCACCACCACGGCCGTCATCACGGCCACGGCCACACGCACACGCACACACGCACGCACCTACGCCCGGCCGGCCAAGTCAGGGTCGCCGCGGATCCACTCACAGCGAGGGCCGACGGCAGCGGATCGTGTCGCCGCCAGTCGCGCGCAGATGCAGCGAAGATCTGAGGTTGAGCCATGGCGTGCACGCATACTGTTGGCTGTCTGGCGTCCTGTGCGCAGCCTCAAGGTACGTACCTCGGACATGCTCTGGGCCACTGCCACTGCCACTGCCACTGCCAGCAACTGCCAGCACCACGCCCACCGCCTCACCTTGCCCGCCAGTGTGACGCTGGCCGCCAGCAAGCTACTACTACTATTACTACTACGTATCAAACTATGTGCACAGACAGGTCTATATGCGGCTGTGTAGTATACATTCACATGTAGACTCATACTTACATACATACATACATACATACATACATACATACATACATGTCCCTGTATGTACACTACTACCCAAGTACATACATATACCGCGCTTTTCTGACAAAGCACAATGTGACAACGGCCATCCATGTCATGATCGGTCGGTGGAGCTTCGGTTCGGACGGTTGACGTGTGTGAGCCGACAGCCTCATCAGCGCCATGCAGTAATGCGATATTGGCACAAACACATCACATGCGGCTGCGTTCCGTGCTTGAGCGGTTGCGTGCAGCCCGTGACGCCACAGAGCAGAGTCCAGGTCGACTCGACAAGCAGTCCTGTCGTCATAGTCGTCGTCTGGCCGGGCAAACTGTGGTGCTCGTCGGACCTACTACCTCGACTTTTGTCTGTCTTCTTGCCTGGGCGTCGCCGCTGCCGGCAGTCTGCTACCGTTGCCAGCCATGTGTCAGACCGCTGGTACTACCACACCCTCGTGACTGCGACTACCTACCCACCATGAAACCCTCTCCCACAGTGGCGGCCAACGGTCGCCCAGAGAAGCACCCACACGACGAGCCCGTGACTCCAAGACCCTGCGGCCAGCCGAGTCGCCATTCTCTGGTGTGCTCCGCTGCGACAATGGACTGGCGAAGCGTCGTTGTGACAAGGCGAATCAGCGTGGAGAAATGGGGTTCGAGCAAGGAGCCATGCAGACCGCAACTTGTGCAAATGCAAGCATTATCCCAAGCGTTTTCTCTACGAACCGCGCCAAGCAGAGAAAAAAGAAAAAAAGATCCACCTCTGATAGTCGGGCAAAGGAACCTACTGGGAACGGCTTTGTGCAACGGCGCTCGTAATTTGGCCAGCTTGGCGGATCCCATGGTGATGACCGAAGGCGTGCCGCAGAGACGAGCGAGCAGAGGTTTGAGTCGTGTCTAGAGGGCGACCAAGCGTGCGATGACAATTAATGGGCACACTAGATGCCCAACAAGACGCAAACGAGACAGGCATCATTTACCAAAAACCAGGGACCAGCAAGTAGCGCCTTTGCAGCGGGAGAGAATGGCCTTTGAGCATCAGTTCCGCGCAGTCAGGTGAGTAAGGGCCTGGTCTGTCCGACTGCGACCGAGGACGTACCCGGTACTCGAGGGCCCATTCGTCGCCCGCCAAGTATTGATTGTAGCCCTCGGTAACCAATCACCGCCGCTTCCTGCACCTGCCCTCGCCTGCCTTCGCCATGCCACCCACTTTGGGCCGTCGCCCTAATTATGGGCAATTCCTCGACCCGGCTCAGCCTAATTAACGGCCTATTCATAGCACGCTCCCATACACACACACTATACCACCACCACCACCGCTAGAGTACTACTGCTACCTACCACGACGACCACTACCTCGACTCCCCTGTCGTCCGCCCCAGCAGCCCAGCATGTCGCTCCATTGCCCCGCAGCGTAAGCTAGCATCCTCGGCCCCGTCATTGGCCCTCGTCGACCGCTAGCAAAAGCTTCTCTCGCAATTTCACCTCGAGCAACATGCACAAGCGACTTGTTTTGCGTGGGAGCGCACGCTGACTGGATGCCGCCGCCCATCTTGTGCTATGCCACTCCGCTGCGTTACACCACTCCCTCGTCGTTGCCCGCGTAGCTCGGGAAAAAAACATCGCCAACCGACCTGCCGTGTTTGGCCAACACTGCCGTATGCCTTTTTCGTCCGCCTAGCTTCTAGCTGGGCAGGTCCCGCGGTGGAAATGATCACAACAGCCTCAACTGCCAGCTCCGTTTGTCGACTGGCTGTGGCCAACGTGGCCGTTGAGGGCCAGTGACTCCCTCCCTCGTCGCTTCGCTTGCACACGCACATACGCACATACGTACATACACGCATACACGCACGCACGCACGCACTCATGCTCCCCCGCTGGCACGAGGACAGCTACCAGCAGGTGCCGTGCTTGCTTGTACACAGACCGGGCGCATTGCATCCCGTGATCTGCGCATCTGCACAAGGCCACCAGTAACGTCCGGGCCGGCCACTTATCGCAGCCGCTGCAAGTGTTTTCCCTAGACGGCTCTGGAATGATGCCACTCGTCGATAGTGCCCCGCAGGGAGGTTGGGACAAGAAGAGACTAACGCACCCGACCCCCCTGGCTGCGAAAACTCTCACGTCGACATGGGCGTATGCCTCTAAGGGCCGAGTCGCCCAAACGGGACAATTTACTTACCAGACTGGTTGCGGGGGCCAGTGAGCCGATCGATAGCCGTGGAGAGATGGACGCTATGGCCTGCAGCTGGCTCAAGCGCGGCGGGTAAGTAAGCCCCAAAATAGCTGGCAACACAAAATGCCCCCAAATGTCGACATCAGGCTGCATGGCCAGACTAGTCTGCCCAATCAGCGTGCCAGTGCCATGTGCTGTACCACGTTCGCAATTCCCTCCCGTTGGTCGCCCGCCCCTCGAGATAACTGCAAGTCCAAGAATAGATTCAGCAGTATTTGTGACCATTGTGCCGTTCCTGGCAGATATAAGGTACTTGTCGCTCACTAATAACCCTCCACGCAAATAGGTAGTCCGCATAATTTGGTTCCGCTCCTTCCTTCACATCAAGCCCGCTGGTCGAGCTTTGAATGCCCATCTTTAATTACGAGCAGCCCGGTCGAGCCCTGCCATCCTGTCCCTTACGAATCGTCCCGTCGTGCCTTAGTCGTTATTGCCGCATCGTTTAACTGGCTTGCCTCATATACCACCGCTCTGGGTACCTCGAGCGTCCATGTCCTCCTCGTCCGCTCCCACATCTACTACCAAACACTCCACAACCATGGTAGGCGCTACCACTGCTGCTGCTAACGCAGCAAAGCAAGCCGCTGCAAAAATGCACCGTCGCTCACGAACAGGTAACATATACCCTCTGCCTTTTGTTTTTTTTCCTATGCAGGGATCCCGCGCATGGACTTGAACAGGCTGGCTAACGGATCTTGTGCAGGGTGCTTCACATGCCGCCTGCGACGCAAGAAGTGCGACGAAGGAAAACCATCCTGTCGCGCCTGTAAACACCTTGGTCTCAAGTGTGAATATAAGAGGCCCATGTGGTGGAGCAACAACGAGCAGAGGCGCAACCAGAAAGAACTCATCAAAAACATCATCAAGCGCACAAAGCTCAATGAGAAGACTGCACAGGGCGCTGCCATGGGCACAAACACTCCACCAAGCCTCTGCCACTCCATGCAGACTGCCGACACATTCTCAGACGGTGTCAGCTGCACAAGAGCGCCTTCTGTCGATTCGCAGAACTCGCTCGACTACAACTTCAACCCAGCCCCTACCACAATCGACTTCTACAACTCCACAATGCCTCCACCCAGCTTCCCCCCCAGCTTCGCCCACCCAGGACACTATGTCCCATACGACATTGACATCAAGACCGAGAGCCAGATGTTCATCAACGACATCCCAACTCGACGCGATTCTACCATCTCCTCCTACAGCCACTACCAAACACCTCCAGCATACCCCTCAGACAACTGGATTCAACAAGACTACTTTGAGCGCCGCGAATCGTTTACAGAGGAGCCCCTTGATTTCCCCATCTTTGACTACAACACGTATGGCACTTTCAGTCCATCACACCAGCCATCCATTCAAGTGGATGATTGCGACCGCCACCTGCTCAGCCACTTTTTGGAGAACATCATGCCCTCTGCCTTTCCTGTCCTGGAAACCAACCAACCTGGCGCAGCGCAGCGCGATGTCATCATCCCAGCACTCGAGACCAACAAGGCATATCTACACTGCTGCATGAGCATATCCGCACTACACATGAAGACCACTCAGGGGCTCACTGGAGAGCAGATTGACCTAGACATTCAGCGACACCGCGGTGAGACCGTCCAGCAGCTCACCGCTGCGCTCTACAGTGACAGCAACCACGGCCAGACCCTCGAGGCTGCGCTCGGCATGATCTTTTTCCAGTGCTCAGTCGGTCGATTCAACGACGGTCTGATGGACATCCCATGGCATGGCCACTTTGAAGCCGTCCAGAACCTTGTTCACAGGCTGGAGCTTCCTGCACAGATGATTGCACTGAACGGCCAGGCACACGCTCAGCCACCCTTCAACATGACACTGGCGTCCTGGATCGACATCCTCGGCGCTACGATGCTGGGCAGGACGCCATCATTCGCTGACACTTACCGGGAGAAGCTTATTGCAGATGCGTCTTCCGGCCTCGCAGAACTCATGGGATGCGAAGACCGCATCATGTATCTCATTTCGGAAATCGCCTGCCTCGAAGCGCTCAAGAATGAGAACATGGATATCGTGCAGCTTTGCGCTCACATCAAGCTCCTTGGCGAGCAGATTAGCTTGACCGAGCCGCCCCAGGGTTCGCTCAACAGCGCCTACTCGTCTACTGGTGAGATTCTCCCACGGCAGCTTCGCCGCAACATGACTGCAGTGTACCGTCTAGCCGCCCGCATCTACCTTTGCAGCCTAGTGCCTGACTTTGACCGCACATCACCCACCTTTGTCAACCTGGTGAGTGCTCTCTGCAAGGCCATGGAGTATATCCCCGCTGGCCCTGACGGCTTTGACCGTTCTCTGATTTGGCCACTTTTGGTCGCTGGCTCCATCTCGGTGCCACAGTCTGGATTCCGCAAAATGTTTGCTGATCGCTCTGCCATGCTGGGCGAGGCGGCAAACTTTGGATCGTATGGAAGAGTCAAAAATCTTCTCCACGAAGTGTGGAAGGCCAACGACGACAACCTGGCAAAGGGCAACACACAGAGTGTTCACTGGCGGGACATGATGCGACAGAAGAACTGGGACTTTTTGCTCATCTGAGCGGTCGCTTCTTCTGCTGGTATGCATCCTGGTCTTGTGTGTGTGTCCCCCCTTTTTGCCAACTTACATTCTCTTCTCGTCCGGGCCCTGGCTCTTCTTGCAGCAACTTTTACCAAAGCGATTTGCTTGTTTCTTTGCATATATTTTATTCTACACGATACCCACTTTTGTAATTTTGGATACCAATGGCTCTAAGGAGCAAAGGCAGCATTCACACGGCGCAGTAGCATCGACTGGATGTCGTTAGGAGGAAAGGGTGTTTCTATTTTTTTTTTTCAACTATTAACGAGATCACGGCTGGATTCGGTGTGGTCTGGTTACCTCCCCGAGAAACCGTACATGGAAAGGGGGGAACGGAGAAGGGAAGGGGGTGAGGGAGGGTGAGGAAGAGAACATGGAGGGGCCAAAGGCTGCGTGGGGGAAGCTAGCGCAGCACCCCAGCGGCCGGCGCGTGTATATGTAGGTAGATACATGGATAGTAGTGTAGCAACGGGGCTCTAGAGTGAGGCCCATAGGAGAGGAAATGAAGTTGAAACGAGCGATACGCTCAGGCAGCGCCGTGCCTCAATGATGCATATGCACACGTGATTGGCTGACAAGAGTAGCACGCAGCTCTCCGCATGTGGCGCGGCAGTCGCTGGTTCCCGTGGCTAGGAGCCGTGGAGAAGTGGCCGGCGTCGACGTCTAAAATTAGTGTACGAACATCGGCCGGACTGCGAAGCTGCAGGCTAACGCGTACGGCCAGCATCAGACAGTCAGCGAGACATCGCCAGACTGCCATCCCAGCCAGAGCAAGGTCGTGGCGGGGTGTGTCTAGCCTGCCGTCGACTGTGTGTTGCATTGCCCTCGACGTCGAACACGGGCCTTTGGATGATTGTCATTTTGCCGTCGCCGTTATTACCACCTAGACCCGTATACCACCCCCACCCACTTGTATACACGCCGGTAGACGCATCGTCCCGCACGTAACTATCGCGCTCCACGACATCTACACTCGACCTGTTCCCAATGGCGTCCCCGGCCACGGTTCCGTTTACTTCCGTCGACACCACCACGCGACAGCTGACCAAGGATGAGGTTGAGTCGCCGAGCATCTCCAGCGCAAATGCGCTTGCCCGCTACGAGTACGAGGCGGGCCACGCAAATGCCACCACGGGCACCAAGATCCTAATGGTCGAGTGGGAGGACGACGACACAACGCGGGGAGTGCGGGGAGACTGGCACATCTCATGGGATGGCAGCACACGGGTCCTGCCCGCCAACGACCAGTCGGCCAACGACGTGCATCGCATGTACTTTCTGCTACCCCCGGGCGTCGCGGTACCCACCAGCGTTACACTCACGCTACAACCGCAAGACGGTACCAGGGCTCCTGTTGTCTGGCATACAAATCCCCTTCCGGCATTGTTTCCGCCAGAGCTAGGGGCGTCGGCGCGGGCAGCGGGCAAGAAGGGTGTCCTGCACACCATTTGGGCAAAGAAAAGGCTGCAGGTGCTACAGAAGGAGATTGAAGCAGAGTCACGTACAAACGTCGAGGGCGTCGGCCTGCTTATGGCCGTGCAAGAGAAGGAATGGATTGAGTCAACATTCGGAGTCAATGCCAAACCCGCAGGCCTAAGTATCTCACTTGGCGAGCCCGTGCTGGCACCGATGAAGGCGCCCTCTAGCCCACGGTCTCCTGGCGGGGGCCGCCTCATGGACAAGCTGGCAGGACTGCGACTAGGCACGAGTGAAAAGGACCTCTCACCCAGCAATAGCACGCCGGGCTTCTCCAACCCCCTATCGCCCGAATCTTCAGACATTGCCATTAGTTCTTTTGCGGTCTTCAAGGGCGCAAATCCAGCTAGCCTTGCGGCAAAGCCACCGCAACCACCTCAGGTTCAGCCAATAGATCCACCTCGGAGAATCGCAGCACAGGCACCTCCACAGTTTATCACAGAACAGCAGAGTGCTGGCATGGGCTCGTTAAACGCCTTGTCTGGCCCAGCGCCCATTTTTCAATCTCGAGGTCCACTGGGGTCTGCAGACGACGACGATAAGGACGATGGACTCTTCGCGTTGCCTATCAGCCCACGGAGCCCGGAAGTAGGCAAGAGTCCCTTCTCGTTTTCAGCCAGTGACACGGCACCTTTTTTGAAAGAAGAGAGTGCTGCGTGAGCACATGGATGGATTCTACTGTTGTGCCGGAGTCTTGGGGTCTGGAATTCTGTCTTGAATGGAGAGGCACCCGTAGCCCTCTTGTTTGGCGTGATACCTTGGCGGCCTTGTTGGCTATTTTGTAAGATCCTAGATAGGTGAATACACGATGAATAAAATCCATAGTTGCAGCCGCGTTGCCCTCTTGCTATTGGTTGCCCACCAGGCTGCCGCTTGGTTTGGGCAAACGCTAGGCTTGGCGCCTGCAAGCTTCGGCGCTGACGAAAGTGGATTCGCCGACGCGAACTCGAGCGCGGCTTCTACGGTACGACTGTCGCAAACCTCTCGCAAACCTCTCGACAACCACACACGAACCTCTCGCCGCCGTCGTCGTCGCCGCATCACCACCACGCTGTTGCACGCAGTCGCATAAATACCATAACTAATTCGTACACACAGTCTTCTGCACGGAGCCCGAGACGCGCCATCATGTTGGCCACTGGGCGCGGCAGCATTGCCCAGGTGCACTACACCGGGGAAGAGGCTGCAGGTGAAATCAACAAGCTCCTCAGCGCTGTGGTGAGTGTCCCATTGCCTCGCTACAGACCTTGGCTAATAGCACATATAGGTGGAGAGTGAAGATGATTTCGACAAATGGGAAGCACTCGTCACTCGCGCCTCCGAGCTTGAAGGCGGCGTCACCCGCAACTCCAGTCCCTCGACCATCGAGCTTGTCCGCAACGTCTACGATTGCTTTCTTACCAAGTTTCCGCTGTTCTTCGGTTACTGGAAGAAGTATGCCGACCTCGAGTTCTCGATTGGCGGTACAGAAACTGCCGAGATGGTATATGAGCGTGGTGTCTCGTGCATCACTACTTCAGTAGACTTGTGGGCCAACTACTGCAGCTTCAAGATGGATACGTCGCACGACAACGACATCATCCGAGAGTGAGTCCTGTCTTTGCCCCGCTTCCCTCCTCCCGATTCCGAGGCTCAAATCGCCGTAGCCAGCGGTGGGCTCGGGCGCGCTCGGGCGCTACATGTTTACATGTCCCATCATCCCGTTGCCCTCCCCTCTCCACCCCGTTCACACTCTGCCCCCGCGAAAGAGTTGCCCAAGACCCTGGAAGGACGAAGTTCGATAGCCTTACCATCCTTTTGTTGGCACACTAAGTTACTTTTCAAGATCGTCCCCTTTCATTCTCTCCTCGTCGTACTCTCCTTATTCAGATCTTTCAATGCTAACTCAGCAGGCTATTCGAGCGAGGTGCTCACTTTGTCGGTCTGGATTTCCAGAGCCACCCATTCTGGGACAAGTATATCGAATTCGAGGAGCGTATCCAAGAGCCAGCCAATGTTACCAAAATCTACAGCCGTGTTTTGCACATACCCATCTACCAGTTTTCTCGGTACTATGAGAAATTCTCCGTCCTTCTCTCCAACCGTCCAGTAGAAGAGTTGGCCAGTCCCGGAACACTCGAAAAGCTGAAAGCCGCGGTTCAGCTCGAGAATCAGGGACAACCTGACAAGCCAGCGCTTGAGATTGAGCGGCAGCTGCGCGCCAAGATAACTGAATGGTACTACGGCTCGTACTCAAAGACACAGCAGGATGTTACCAACCGCTGGACCTATGAGCATGCCATCAAGAGGGCCTACTTCCACGTCACCGAGCTCGAAGAGTCCGAGCTTGAGAATTGGCGCAAGTATCTAGATTACGAAGAGAAGCAGGGTGACTTTGAGCGTATCGCGTTCCTGTATGAGCGCTGCTTGGTCGCATGTGCTTTGTACGACGAATTCTGGCTGCGATATGCCCGCTGGATGTTTGCCCAGGGCAAAGAGGAGAATGCAAGGATCATCTACATGCGAGCCAGCTGTATTTTTGTGCCCATCTCAGCCCCCGCCATACGCCTCAACTGGGCTCGTTTCGAAGAGAAACTCGGTCGAACATCTGTCGCTCGTGATATCTACCTGGCTATGCTCGAGGAGGCACCAGAGCACACCGAGACTCTCATCTCCCTTGCAGGTCTAGAGCGACGGCACGAAGGCAATGACGCGGCTGTCCGCCTTCTAGAGCAGTACATTGACCGTTCCAATAACCAGATTGGCGGCATACTCGCAGCTGAGCAAGCACGTATTCTCTGGCAGTGCAAGAGCAGCATCAGCGAAGCTCGTCAAGTCTTCAAGGACAAGCATGAGCGATTCCTAGACTCGCGTGAGTTCTGGATGAAGTACTTGGAATTCGAAATTGCACAGCCTTCTCCCAGCCAAGAAGCGGCGCATGCTCGGATCAAGGCGGCTCACGAGCTGATGCGCACCAAAGGTCGCTTCTCTGCTGAGACGTCGAAAGAGTTGTCACACTATTACATGGCCTATCTCCTGAATCGGGGCGGCAAGAATGCAGTCGAAGAGTACATGCAGCTGGATAAAGAAGTAAACGGGTATGTATCATCTGTTCAAAGAGCCCACTCCCAAACTCCTGCCCATTAGAAACGAACAGACGAGCCTCACATTGCAGCAAGCAAACGCCAGCGCAAATAGACTTGCGCTAGGCATCGTCCGCAGAGCCACGTTACGTCAAGCTTCAGTTTGGAGGCTTTCTATTGTCTTACCCTAGCATCCCCTGTCCCTTTTTTTGACTAGTTTTTATCGTATACCGTCTTTTTTTTGCATTTGCATGACTGCCAGCCAAACGTAATGCACCAACTTCTTATTATTTCATTGTGCTTGCTAACATTTGGCGTTTGATACAGTGCGAAACAGATCGAGGAGCCCTCCACCGCTCTCCCCCTTACGCCAGCAAAACCTAATCACCGAAGTCGTTTCTAGGTGTGCGACGGGATTTTGGTATGTATTGATGTCTTGTATTTGTCTCGGATTGTTACTGACTATGTTTACGCAGATGAGGTGTGCTTTCCCCTACGCCCTGCCCATGAGAGTTAATAGACCCAGCCGCTTCGCCCGAAGGTAACTCTTGATCAGTTGCGTCCGACGATAGCGAGGCCTCCCATGATCCATGGCATGGCTTACGATTGAAGGCAGTCATCTTTGCTTCGTCTCTGCAGACGGGTGATCGACTGAGCTGATAGGTACAGCAGCTCTTGTACTTGGGTCGATCCCTGTTCTGGTTTGTTTTGCAGTGTACATTCTCGGCGTTTTCTTTGGCGTGATCCGACATGATGGATACACGTTTGACGGGGCTTACAAAAAGCGTTATTCCCTTTTTTCTTCTCGCCTCCCACTTTGTAGTCTCTTGTCCAAAGTAGATGATGGGCTACTCTAATAGAGAGAAGCACGAGTGCAATATACGCACCAGATGAAACACAACGCAGTTGTTCATACGATTCTAAGCAGTGTTTTGCATACGTGAAGTTTGGTTATGAAGTAGTAGTAATGAGTTTACTTTGACTCGTATAGTTCATTGAGGTTAAGCGCGGTATCTATGTACATGGGGAATCGTTCATCCCAAAGACTCCTTAACCTATCCAACAGCTCCATCATTGGCATCAATATCAAACATGACTTTTTTGTTTCATCTAAACGGCAAAACCACCACTATTCTTCTGCCTAGGCTCACTCGCCGCCTCAAACGTGCCATTCGGCAACAACCTCAGACCCTGCGCACTACTGCTGCCAGGCGCCATCCACGTCACATTAGCGCCAATCTGCTGCAGATACGCCGTGGTAGCATTATCAAACGCATACTCGAAGCTCACCTGGGCCGGCACAAGTTGATCGTGGAACCTGGGTTGTGCCAGCGCCTCGGCCGTCGTCATATTACCACTAAGCATGTGAATGATATTCTGGATTGTGGCAGTGATGATACGCGAACCGCCCGCCGCACCGATGGCGATGTAGAAAGCGTTTGTTACGTTTGCGAGGTTGAGGTGCTCGACTATGACTGGTGCGATGGAGGATAAAGGGCGTTTTCCGGGGCGAATAAAGTTTGCGGGGCTGGGGATGTAGCCAAAGGCGTTTGTGGTGTTTGGGATGCTGAAGTCGTTCATTTCGTTGTTCATGATGACGCCGGTTTCCGGGACCATGAGTTTGCTGCCGAAGAGGAGGTTGACGGTTGTGGTGAGGGAGATTGCGAGGCCGCTTGCGTCGGCGGCGACGACGTGGCTTGTTCCGGGTGTTTCGAGGGATTCGAGGCCAGATGGGTTGTAGTAGGCTACCGGGAAGGTTTTGTCGTCGATGATCTTGCTGCGGACTTCGGCGGCTGTGGCGTTGGAGAGCATTTGCTGCTGGAATGTGTCTAGGCCTTTGACGAAGGATGGGTCGCCGAGCTCTGAGCGCATGCCGTAGGCGAAGCGCATACTTTCGTCGAGACGGTGCGTGGTTAGGTTTGCGTTGAGGGGGTCGCCAACGCCCGAGTAGCCTTGCATGAATTTGAGGGCGGCGAGGGCGACGTTGCCGCCTGAGGGTGCGCTGCAGGCCGTGAGTTTGTAGTTTCCGTAGGTGATGGCCGAGGGCTTGCGGATGGCCACGGTGTAGTTTGCTAGGTCTTCGAGCGTCATGGTGCCATTGGAGGCTTGGAGAGCGCGGATCGTGGCTTCTGCCAACGGTCCTTTGTAGAATGCGTCAGGGCCCTGCTCTGCAATGATTGAGAGCGTTTTGGCATAGCGCTTTCGCGTGATGGTCTCGTTGAGCTGGAGAAGACGGCCTTTGGGAGCAAAATCAATCGCAAACTCCTTGTCGTTAACGAAGAAGTTGTCCTTTCCGTTGTTTGAAGCAGAAGCCATATACCGAACAAGATCTTCATTGACCTTCCAACCTTTTTCAGCGACCTTGACGGCTGGCTTGATGACGGTTTTCCATGGGAGGCGGCCGTACTTTTCATGAAGATACTGCAGCCCACGAAGTTCACCTGGAACGCCAGATGCAAGACCGCCCCTCTCACTAGCTATCTCATTGTTCTTGTACATGTCCTCGAAGGCAGCGGCTGGAGCTGTCTCGCGGAAGTCAATAAACTCATATGTGCCGTTTGGTGAACGGACAAGCATAAAGCCTCCCCCAGCAATTCCTACTATCTGTTAGTAACTCTTATAGGAAGCACTTTGGGAGGTGGAATTACCAGAGTGGTACATGGCCACGACGCCTACGCATGCCACGGTACCGACCATGGCGTCTGCCGCATTGCCGCCCGCCTTCAACAGGTCGGTTCCGATGCGGCTGCAAATCGCGGTAGATGAAGCTACAGCACCAAGCCGTGGCTCATGAGTTCGGAACCCGTAAGGGTCCTCCTCTTTGTAAAAGGAAACATGCCTTTTGACTGGAGTAGCCAATGCGCTCTGCAGCATCAAAAGCCCAATCAAGGGCTTGACAAGCAAATATGGCGCCATACTGCAGACAGCACGATGCTGTTACCAAACGGACGGGGGAGAAAGATGCCTGCGAGGTCGGCGTGATGATGGCATGCGAGGAGTCGTCAGTACCTCTTTATAGCACACATGCCGACAGCGGAGGATGCTGGCCCCTACCACAGATAGCCAAGGCAGTTACTGAAAGTGCTTAGCGCCAGCTACGCAAAGCGGAAGCTGGCATGAGAAGTTTACGGGGTTCTAGGCATTACTACGGACATGGTGAAGAAAACTCTGATGATAGTGCTGAAGGGTGAAGAGATAGGATCTTAAAGCCGGGCCGTCTGCGGTACTTGGAGGCTTAGACACTGGTCGTGATCTGGGCGAAAAATAACGCAAGAAGTGTTGAGGGAGGACCATTGAAGAAGATCGTGAACCGAACTAGAGCGATATGGTTCTGCGGTGATGACAGCCATATATCATGGGTCCCCTCGCTGCTTATCAGGTAATCATAGAAGCCTCTTTTTTTTCCACAAGTCAATCTGTCAAACTCTGTCTTAAGGTTCGACAGCCCACATCCAAAGGCTGCATAACGCATGTAAAGAGCAAGAGCGGCCAAGACAAAAGGGTCCTGGAGAAATAGCCCGACGATTCAGTCGTTGCCCATTATCCGGCGTCCTTATCTCTGTGTGGGGTACAAGGCCCAAGCACAAGCACGGTTAAAAACCCCAGAAACGTGACACCGTGATGTAACCAGGTCGCAAGGCGCGAGTCGCCATGCTCGTTACGCGTCGCCGGCTTTCTCCACCTGCACACCGACCATCTGTTTCCTACAACCCACAAACGGTCCAATGGCGCCGAAAAGCAGTCAATCGTCCCAGAAGAGCACCCAGCCGACAATATCGAGCTTCTTCACGCGCAAGCCAGCGCAACCCCCCAAAGCCGCTGCTACTGCCACTCCTGCCGCTCCCGCTCCCGCTGCCACTCCTGCATCTCCACCAAGAACAAAGTCTCCGCCTGCCACAAACGGCACGACCCAGAAGGACGATAGTGACGATGACGAAGAAGATGGTCTTCCAATAAAGACACCTCTTACCCTCCGTAAGCGCGCAGTACATGACGATGATAAACCCCAAGACTCAGGTCGGTCCTCGCCTTCCAAACGCGTTCGCTTTACCAAAAACGTCTCTGCGCAACAATCACCTACGCACACATCCGCCACTACCTCGGGTATATCGAAGCCCCCCAAGATCACCGATAGAACCTCCAAGTTTCTGTTCTCCTCATCACCGGCGATTCAAGACGAGAACAAATCAGACAACGATGACGATGGCGACGAGGAAGATGCTGCCGCTGCCCAGAAGCAAAAGGAGAGACTACATGAGAAGTTTGTAAAGAAGCTGGGTCGTCCTGATAGCTTTGCCGAACTGCGAAGGCGGAACAAGATCATCTCTGAGGACAATGTCAACGAGGAAGAAGGCGAGGGCGACGAAGATGACGAAGAAGAGCCCCCACCAAAGCCTGTGAAAGGCAAAAAGGCCGTCGCCACGAAAAAGGCCAGCAAGTTGACGCCTATGGAAATCCAATATCTCGATATCAAGCGCAAGCATCTGGACACTATCATCGTCATGGAGGTCGGATACAAGTACAAGTTCTTTGGTGAAGATGCAAGAATCGCATCCAAGGAGCTAGGAATCGTCTGCATACCAGGAAAGTTTCGCTACGACGAGCATCCTTCTGAGGCACACCTGGATAAATTTGCGTCTGCGAGTTTCCCTACTCATCGCCTGCAAGTCCATGTCAAACGTCTTGTACAAGCGAACCACAAAGTGGGTGTGGTGCGCCAGGTCGAAACTGCAGCGCTCAAGGCGGCTAGCAACAACAGGAACGCACCATTTGTCCGAAAACTCACAAATCTCTACACCAAAGGCACATATGTGGATGATGTAGAAGGCCTGGAAACACCAACCGAAGGCTCAGGTGCCAGTGCACAGTCGACTGGATATCTGCTTTGCATCACTGAGAGCAATGCCAAGGGTTGGGGTACAGACGAGAAGGTCCAGGTCGGACTGGTGGCCGTACAACCGGCAACAGGCGATATCATCTACGATGACTTTGAGGACGGCTTCATGCGTAGCGAGATCGAGACGCGCTTGCTCCACATTGCGCCAGCTGAATTTCTGGTGGTTGGCGATCTGTCCAAGGCTACCAACAAGCTGATAGAGCACCTCTCAGCCAGCAAGACCAACGTATTTGGAGATAGGTCACGAGTGGAGAGGGTTGAGAAGCCCAAGACAATGGCTGCACAAGCATACAGTCACATCTCGAACTTCTATGCAGGCAAAATGAAGTCCAGTACAGATGCTGATTCGGAAAAACAAGGTGCGGTCCTAGACAAGGTGCATCAACTATCAGAGCATGTTACTATATGTCTGTCTGCCATGATCACATACCTCAGCGAGTACGGACTGGAACATGTCTTCGACCTTACCAAGTACTTTCAACCCTTTAGCGCACGATCATACATGCTGCTCAACGGAAACACATTGTCCAGTCTGGAGATCTACCAAAACCAGACAGACTTCACGTCAAAAGGCAGTTTGTTCTGGACCATGAATCGAACAAAGACTCGCTTCGGACAACGGCTGCTCAGGAAGTGGGTTGGTCGACCATTGATTGATAAAGTCAAGCTGGAAGAGCGTATTGCAGCTGTTGAAGAGCTCAAGGAAGGCGAGCACACCATACCGGTGGACAAGTTGAAGTTTGTATTGGGAAAAATCAAAACCGATCTCGAAAAAGTTCTCATACGAATATACTACAAGAAATGTACAAGGCCTGAGCTGTTATCGGCTCTGCAGGCACTTCAAGAAATATCAAGCCAATACTTGTCTGCTCAGACGCCTGAGCAAAGTGGCTTCTCGTCAACACTGTTGAGTGAAGCTGTCTCAAACGTTCCAAAAATATACGAGGACTTGAATGGCTTCCTTGACAAGATCAACGCGAGTGCCGCCAAAGATGACGACAAGTATTCATTCTTTCGAGAGGAGCATGAGGCGGAGGACATCAACGATCTGAAGCTCAGCATTGCGTCAGTAGAAGATGACCTCAACACACACAGCAAAGAGGCAGCAGCAAAGCTTGGGAAGAGTAAGGTGGACTATGTCACCGTTGCGGGCATTGAGTATCTGATTGAAGTCAAGAGGAAATCACCCGAGGAGAAGAAAGTCCCTGCATCATGGCAGCAAATATCAGCCACCAAGGCTATTCTTCGCTTCCACACTCCAGAAGTTAAGCGTATGCTCCAAGAGCGGGATCAGTACAAAGAGTCACTTGCCGCCGCGTGCGACCGAGCTTACATGCGTCTATTGGAGGAAATTTCATCCAAGTACCAGCAATTGCGAGACTGCATAGCTTCTTTGGCTACGCTTGACGCTCTTCTGTCTCTCGCTACCCTAGCAAACCAGCCAGGCTATGTAAAGCCCACCTTCACAGACGACATTCAAATCAACATCACCGGCGGTCGACATCCAATGGTCGAACAGCTACTTCTCGATAGCTACGTGCCAAATGATCTCTCGTTATCGCACGACTCTACCCGTGCCCTTCTCGTAACAGGTCCAAACATGGGCGGAAAATCCTCTTTCGTACGCTCTGCCGCTTTAATCGCCATCATGGGACAAATCGGGTCTTATGTGCCAGCCAGCGCGGCACGTCTAGGAATGCTAGACGCAGTGTTCACTCGCATGGGCGCATTCGACAACATGCTCAAAGGTGAGTCGACATTCATGGTCGAACTCAACGAAACATCCGACATCCTCAAATCCGCAACCCCGCGCTCTCTAGTTATCCTCGACGAGCTTGGTCGCGGCACTTCGACTTTCGACGGTGTTGCCATAGCGGAAGCAGTGCTCGACTACGTCATTCGTGACTTGCAGTCCCTAACGCTATTCATCACGCACTACCAGCACCTCGCCAAGGTTCCGTCGCGATTTCCTGATGGCCAACTGAAGAATGTGCATATGCGGTTTGAAGAACAGAATGGCGGGAGGGAAGTGGTGTTTTTGTATGAAGCAACAGAAGGTATTAGTCATCGGTCATATGGGCTTAATGTTGCTCGGTTGGCGAGAGTACCCGACAAGGTTCTTGATGTTGCGGAGGTGAAGAGCGCAGAGTTGGAGCAGAGCATGGAGGCTCACAAGCTGGCGAATCTGTAAGTGCAAGATGATGATACGATGGGGAGAAAGGAGAACTAACGATGAATAGATCGCGCATGATGAAGGGGCTGCTGAACGACGACTCGGAAGCAATGCTTGACAAGCTTGTCGAGGGCATTGGGCAGCTGTAAAGCGAATTTGGAAATGTATGATAGTAGTGGAGGGCTCTGTGTTTGGCGCACCAAGATGGATCGTCATATAATGCAGTATCGGTAGATCATAGGTGTTTAGTAATAGAAAGACACTACTTGCGGCATCAATTGCATGAAAATCGAACAACATCAAACATCAGCGTAGACAGTTGATACAGATCATCATTATTTCATTTCATGACTATCATAACAGTATCATCATTCCCCAAGGTCGTAGCACCCAGCGCCCGCAACCTTTTCTTCATTACGACGAGCTTATTTGTCCTTGAAGGGCATGTCCTTGCCGGTAGCACCCTTGTACTGTCCGCGGATAAAGTCGCTAATCTGCTCGTCCTTTGCTTGCTCGAGCGCAGACTCGTTGTCCTGAGGACCCTGACCGAGGAACTTTTCCTGGACAAAGTCGACACCTATACATGTATCTGTTAGTACTCATGCCCACACTATCCTTTTACAGAAAGATAAGATGAAGGGGAAGGGGAAGGGAGGGGCAGTAGCAAAAGACCAACAACGTACCCTTGTCAAGGTAATCCTCGTTCTTCTCGCTAGCCTTGCCGCCGCCAGCAGCCTCGTTGAGCTTGTTGCCAATGCCGCCGAGGAAGCCGCCTGAGCCTGATGATT
Organism: Bipolaris zeicola 26-R-13; assembly: GCF_000523435.1. NCBI lineage: Eukaryota > Fungi > Ascomycota > Dothideomycetes > Pleosporales > Pleosporaceae > Bipolaris > Bipolaris zeicola. Next base: position 78,632 of record NW_006912069.1, read on the forward strand.
GCTGTCCTGCGTTCTGGTCCTTGACGACCTGCTCGTTTACGGACTGGCCCTGTCCCTGGCTCTGGCCGCCGGCGAGTTTGTTGACGAAGTCCATGATGAAATTGATGTGTTCTTTCTGGAAAGAAGACTAAGGGTTTGATGCGAGGTAGGTAGGTAGTAGAGGATTGATTAGAGGGAAAAAGCTTGTTTAGTTGTTGAGTGTGTGTGAGAGAGAGAGATAGAGAGAAGAAGAATGATACGCGAAGGGAGAGAGACGTATTTATACAAAAGGTGTTGGAACCAACCTAAGAAGGGGGGGTGGGACGGGCTGCGGGCTGCGGGAAGGAAGCAAGCACAAGCTACCAAAGCAACAACAACGGAGCGGGGTGGGGTAAAGAAAACCAAGATCTAAGCCCCCATCATCGACGGACAAGAATTCCAAGAAGTTGCATCATTCTCCGACTACTAGCAGCTGAAAGCGAGCAAAAAAAACAATGGTTTGATAGGCTCGTTCGTCAATCTGGTCTACCGCTCTTTGTACCTTGATGTGTAGCGGTGACTTTGCCCCGTTGCGATTAGCACTGCCCCGCGCGGGCTGCATGGTCGACGTCATTCCTAAGGACCCCGCGCCAGAGCTGCAAACTAGCACGTTTTTTATCGTCGCTAAAGAGTTCGGGGTGGGGGCGATGTGAGTGTTGTGCGTGTGTGTTTGACACGTGCGGGGCGGGAGGAAGCCTTTTCGAATCGGATTTCATCATTTTCCAGTCTTTACTTTTTTTGTGTGTGTCTCTTTTCTAGGCGCGCGGACGAGGCTTGGATCTAGAGCGTCATTGTTTGGCCAGTTGAAACTTGTTTCCTTCTCTACGTACTACTACAACGTAACCGCTGCTGGCTCAAGCTTTTTCTTGGGGGAGCTTTGACGTGATGATACCGATTACCATCATCACGGGGTTTCTGGGCTCGGGAAAGACGAGTATGTTGCACCTCACTTTACTTACTATCCTTGCTTATCAGTCTTTCTTTTACCCTGCAATCTCGCAGATATTGAATGCATGTGCGCATGTTTCTTGGTTTCATCCTGCTAACACCACGTAGCCCTCATCTTAAACCTTATCCCCCAGCTGCCCCCGTCGTACAAGCTCGCGCTCCTCAAGAATGAGTATGGCGATGTCAAGGTAGACACTGCACTCGCGTCATCTGCAGCCATTTCTGGCGTGCAAGAGCTGCTTAACGGCTGTATATGCTGCAACCTCGTAGGCCAATTGTCCGATGCGCTCGAAACGCTCGCCCGCGATGTAGAACCCGATCGCATTGTAATCGAGACTTCAGGGTCTGCCTTCCCGGCCACGCTAGTCATGGAGGTCAACCGGCTGAGCCGCGAGACGGGCAAATATGTGCTCGACGGCGTAATGAGTGTCATTGATGTAGAGAATTGGAAGGGATACGAAGACACGAGTATTACGGCGAAAATGCAGGCGCGGTACACCGATCTCATCGTGCTGAACAAGCACGAGCTGGTTAGCGAGAGACGGTTGGAAGATGTGGAAGACGCCATTCTGGCGCTCGAGGTGGAGCCACAGATTCCTAGGACTAAGAGTCGCAAGGGCTGGGTGGACAAGGATATCGTCTTTGGCTTGGATGCGCGGCTTGCAGGCGTTACGGAGGAAACAAAGGATGGAGCGCATACGCATGAGCACGACCACGGGCATTCGAGTGAGGTAGAGGTTCTGACTGTGACGCTCAAGAGCGAGGACAGGGCAGGGAGCGTGGATACGTCAAAGTTGGCAAAGTTCCTGCAAGATCCGACAAAGGACGAAGTATACCGGATAAAGGGTATTCTTTATGCTTCTACACCACCCAAGTCTTCCGACACTACACCCGCATCCACTCAGCAAATACCAGAAGGAAGAGCGAGATATATTCTGAACTGGGCGTTTGGCCGTTGGACATTTACACCTGTAGCCTTGCCAGCAGGCGAGCAATCGAAAGAGGAGCCGGTGCTTAGGCTTACTGTGATTACGGCGAGGTACGAGTCTACAAAGTGGAAGAAGGAGATTGAGTCAAGCGGGCTTGTGGCGCTGGAAGGCGAGGCGCCAGGGGCATTGACAGTGGAGAAGATAGCATAGATGGCGCTGTCTATGTGTAGATACCCCCTCACATCAAGAATTAGACGATTTAGATTTGCGAAAATAGATACACCTCAGTTTGTTCGAGTCTGATACTGTAGCAATTCTTTCACAGCTGAGCATTATGGTCCAGGGTCTATATAGATTTAACGGTGTGCCAAAGGGAGCACCCGATATTGATTGAGATTTCTGTAATATCAGCTTTCCTGCTGTAATTGCTCAACACAACTTCTCAACAAGCGCATCAGTGTCATCTGTATGCTCCGGCCCGCAGGCGTGCCCGCATGTTTGCCAGCGCCCCATCCAAACGGCAGCACCAGCCTCCTCTTTGCATTTCTATCCAGGACAACGAGCGCATCTAATGGGAACTTTCCTCCGCCCAGAGGATGCAAGAGACCCAGCCGGACAAAGTGGTTGTTGGATGTGGTAGCAGCCTGTACCAACGGGAGCGAAAAGGGGACAGATGGAGAGAGGCGATGTGTAGAAGGGTCATGGCAGAGAACAAGGGCTTGGAGCGAGGGCGAGAGTTTGTATAGGTCTGGCAAGGCCGAGCTATGGCATGTCAATTATGATTTTTTTTCCTGAGATTTGGAACGCAGCGTACCATAAGAGCTCATAGTGTATCTGAACATTACCTTGCACGCACAGCACTGTTATTGACTGGCCTCGTTGATATCTGGCCCAGTTATTATGCGCCTGTAGCTTACTATCCGGTGGCGCCGCGAGCACATTGCTGGCTAGTATGGCGTCTACATCGACTGTCCATGCATCTTCCGGGCGTACGATTTCCAGCTCTTCCAGCTCGCACTGTGTCTTTGATTTCTTCAGAGTGTCTCCAAACGGAGATGGCGCAGGCGACGGCTCCCTTTTTGGTGGCAGATCCTCGTCATCATCGAGGGCCAGGCGCGAGCGTTTGCGGCTCAGTGCCACGTCCATGGTCCAGCTATGTTGCGTTAGTAAGTCAGCCATTTACGCTGTCGCACCACTTTTTGTCGCGGTGATACAGGGAAGATAGAAAGGGCATGGCTGGAACCGCCAGCGTACATTGATTTACATAACGTGCTGGAGGATTTGCGGTTGTCACAGAGACGACGCGTGGGCAGGAGACTCAGGGGAAGGGTGCGAGGGCTTACTAGGCTGCCCGAGCTTCTGCTTCCCTGCATGGTTGCTGACTTTTACCCCGCCATAGTCGTGACTGCCTTTTGGGGACTACCCCACTATCGCTCGTGTGTGTGTGCCTAGACTCTCTCAGCAGGCGGGCTTGTAACGTGCATCTTAGATGCATTCGCTTCCATGGCTTCCAAAGACGTCACAAGCAGACTGCGACAAAGCACCTGGAACGGGAGCATCCCCCTCGAGATACGGCTGCACAAGGGCGACTGCAGGACGTACGATGAGTCGGATCCTTACATAGTACGTGGAAAGCAGCATGTTGCTGTTGGATGAGGTGTTGTATGTAGGCTGGGAGCTGTGTGTGTTGACGAGCTTGCTAGATACAATTCCCACGGATCTCATACCTTGGCCTGTTGATCCACAAGCTGCATACCTTCTTCTCGCGCAGCCTCATCTACCCGGATGTCAGCCCCAAAGACGCGTGGCTCTCTTACGAAGATGTTCCGTTGAAGTGGCATTATCCCCTTGGCCTTCTATATGACCTCTACTCTGGAGCTGAGCCTGCATATCCCCCAGACGCAGACGTAGACGCCGCACCAGCACACCAGGTTGAAGGCGGCGAAGAGGAACACGGTCGGCTTCCATGGCGTCTCACGGTTCACTTTTCAGACTATCCGACTGAGCAGCTGGTGCAACTCGACAATGACGGCAAGCACCTCAACGACATGTTCATTCAGAGCGTCAAGGAGGCAGACTACCTGAGGACGGGCACGGGGAAGACGGTCATGTTTCTGAGTAAGGAGGACAGCACGCAGCTGTGGGAGGGAGTTAAGAAGCACGAGTTTGCGCTATATAACCCCATCAACCAAAAACTACTCAACCCGCAGGGAGTCAGTCTGAGACATTTACCGGTCAGACTGTATTTGCCGCATGCAGCGACGGAGGGGGTGCAGGAGGAGACGGCGCCCGGGAGTTTGAGGATTGTGCAAAGACTGGTCACACCGAGTCTGTCGTCTAGTAGGTGCACGTGGTTGCGGTGTGAAGTGGGAGTGAGGCTAACAGGGGAACAGGGCAACCACAGACCATCGGCACCGCACTGAATCACGTGCTACCTGGCTTATTTCCGAGCAGGCGAAGTCCCCTACTGGCACAAGCAGTGCTCCACGGGGCAGCACTACCCTTGGGGGCGAGTGTGGAGGAATTGGTACGTGCAGCAGCGTACCTGGACGGATGGTTGCACATTGCAGTTGTTATGATGGGATGATAAGTAATTGCTTTGTGTCTGGCGCGGTATTAGAAAGCGGCCCGAGTCATGGAGGATGTGCGCTACGCCAATATTGTTGATATCAGCAATATTGGTTTTGCAGGCGAGGGCGAGGGCGAGGGTGAGGGCGTGAGTGTGACGTTGAATGTGTATGGCCGTCGAGCTCGCCACAACTGCTGCATATGCACACGAGAAAGGGGAGCGTTGATATGAGGGCTGCACTGCGTCAGACACAGGCCCGCACGAGTCACCGTCAAGAACGCCAATGTTTGCCAAGATGCGGGGGCAAGCATTGCAGAAGCTTAGTGAGGATCGCAGGAACACACTAATCCAGCCAACATCACACCTACGCAACTCTGTTTGTGAGCAGCAGTCGGCGCTGTCAGCATCAGGCACCAAACACCAGAGCAGGTCCAGCGCCAGCCAAGGTGAGGCGAGGCATGCGGGAAATGAGGCATTATTGGGAGGGTTGTATTGTTTTGGCTTCCGGTGTGCTCGGTCTATCTTTTTGCATGGCATGCCTCCGTCGGCTCTAGGCTCGCGGCCAACTCGGAGCAGGGCGGCAAATGGGGACCATCAGTCAGAAGAGATAAGCATCGGCTGATGACATAAGTGCAGCCAATGCCGCCGCTGCTGCTATCACCGAAACAGCAACACTCAACCGTGTCGCAGGGAACTTGGGCGCGGCTGGGTGGAGCCGATGGGTAGCGTCAGCGGCGGCTTGCAGCGACGCGATGCAGTTGTGGAGGTCGTCGAGGGTACTATGCATATGTATGTATGTAGGCGTGGTAAAGGAGCAACGGTGAACAGCTACGTAACAATGCGAGAGCCGTTCAAGACCCTTTTTTACTCTAAGCAACACCGGATGGTAGCAGCAGCCCCATCCCACTTCGTACGAACGGATGCCGTAGTGTGTAATTGCATGCCGCGCCATTGGCACACGTGACGTCGCTCTTTCAACCCATTTGCTAGCTAGCTTCCTCAACCCTTCATTGCGACGTTGCTAGCTCCCAGCCATTCTTAATTCTCCTCTGCTCAAACGCTCCTGCTGCCGCTGCTTCCATCTCATTGTCATCCCACATTCCGTAACATATCCACACCGCATTTCACCCACCCAACCTCCAACCTGCCCCCATCTGCTTACATACACCAAACGAAGCCTCTCATCCAACAAAGGTACGTACTAATCATTCCGTCATTACATCTCCACCCCGGCCGAACTGTGTGCAAACCCACCCTTGCAAGCTTGGGGCTCCCGGGCAACCCGCTAGGACCGCGGGCCATACAAAATGCCTCATCAACTGCAGAAATTTTCGGCGAAGGCGCGCACTTAAAAAGCCGACTATCAGCGCTTCGAGTATTAAGGCTTTCTGTTTTCGCTTTTTGACGCTGCACCGCTGTTTGACCTGCGCCATCTCAATTCCCACCGCCAAGCTCCTTCTGTGCCCTTCACAACCATCACACCACCGTGGGACTCAACCAAATCGCGCTGACCAGCCTTCTCGTCAATTAGCAATAGCTACTAAACAAAAGCTGTTCCTACCCAGCTCGTCAACTTGCACCAAGGTCCGATTAATTTCGTAAATGTAAGCTTTCCATGCCACCGCCTTTTTCACTGGAGCTCTGTTGGGGGCCGGGGTGGGCCATTACGTCGCATCGTCGCATCCTCCCGCCCATCGAAACAATGTAGTTTTGCGACACGGACCAAGGGCTTGAGCGGCATTCCCAACCCCTTCGCGCAAGATCGCCGAGGCCCCGTCGGACCATCCGTCAATCGTCTTCATTACTACATCCTAACCTCCGCCAATCTTGCTTTCCGCACCGCATCGTCTTCGAACACCCCATCTGACTTTTCTTCTCGCGCAGAAACCTACCTTCACAATGGCCGCCATCAGCATGCCCCTCGCCGCTCGCGCCGAGTACACCCTCCACCAGCTTGCTAAGCGCGACAACTGGGCCCAGCGCGAGCCCGGTGTCATTGTTGTCTTTTGCATTGTTTTCCTTGTCGCCGTTCTGTTCCTTGCCATGTTCATCAACAAGAAGGTATGTGCCATGCTTCCTCTTCTAACTACTCTTGCGCTCTTCCAACAGCGTACTAATAATCATTACAGAGGCAAGCCAGCAAGGGCGTCGCGTAAGATACCCAACGTCGATTTGCGCGGGAGTGGAAAAGGAGCAACATACATTTAGCTTCTAAGGGGTGGAGAGTAAAGGGACAAGAATTCACGGCCCACGATACCAAAGTCAAAAGGCTTCATGTCACAATGTTGTACGGGCAAGAGGCTTGTGTATAATGTGTTTGAATATTCGCGTACAACCTACTTTACATGAGCTTTTCTTTGATAAGAACTGCGACATGGTTTGCGGATATCCTGATTGTATTGGGATCCGTAGTAATAATGAACAAATCGAGATACCTCAACGAGCAATTTCATTCACTTCATCTATCTATATGTGTGTGTACCTCTTAATTTCGACACATGTGCTGCACTTATTTGAAAACCAAAGACTCGAGATCCACCTCTTCCCTGCAGCGCCTAAATCTTACCTTGTTGGCCGGGTCAAACGATATATTCTCACCAAACGCAGGAATCAGTTCCGGGTTCGCATCAGATGCAAGTTCCCAGTCGCACTTAGCAACAGGTGGCATAGCGCAATCTTGACCTCGTGGGCAACGAAGAAACGGCCAGGGCACGCTTGGTCCCCATGGCCGAATCCCATGTGATCGGGGCTAGTCGTGACCAAGTGGACTTTATTAGCGACAGCAGGGTCTTGTCGCATGCGGTAGTAGCGGTACATGTCGTACTTGTCTGGCTCGGACCAGATTTGCGGATTCGCCATGTTTTTGGCATTTACCGTTGTGTATTCTCCCTTTTTGATCACTGTGCCATCTGAAAGTGTGACGTCTTGTGCTGTGACTCTTCTCATGGTCACTATTGAAAAAAAAAGTTAGTTAATAAACACATACGCATACGGTAGCTTTGAAAATTTTGTTGTTTGGAGGGGGGGTTTGGCCTTTTTGTAGGAACCATGTATAACAAAACAAAATTGGGTGGGAGACGGGTAGTAGTAGTAGTAGTAGTAGTAGTAGTAGTAGTAGTAGTATTAGTAATGAAGTACTCACAGTAGTTGATTGGGGATAATCGTTGGGTTTCCTTAAGAGCGCTATCCATGAGCTTGAGGTTGGAGAGGGCTGCTTTGCCAAGGCCGTCGGTAGTTAGTGAGGACCTCAATGATTTCTTTGCGTAGGTCTGCAACTAGATGCGGGTTCATGGCGAAGTGCGTCATTGCCTGGGTCATTAACTCGGACGTGGTGTGGATGGCAGCCATTGTGAGAAGCATCTGGCACCCAACAAGGGCATCTACCGTCGTTTCGCCCTCTTTCTCGAGCCACTCCAGCATGTCGTTGTAGATAGGAGCGGGCTCACCTTTCTTCTCTGCCTCTAACTTGGCTTGCTTCCTTTTTTCTAGGATTGGCGCTAAAATATCGTTTGCTTCGTTGAAGTATTGTCGGATGAGTTTCATGTCTTTTGAGAACCAAGACTTTATAATTCTTAGTGATGCAGGCAGAACAGAGGTCGCCTGGCCGTATTTAAAACTAGACACAGTGTAATTTCCAGAGGCTCGAAGCCAGGCCTCGTTTCGGCATAGCTCCTCACCCAGAAAAACCCGACTTGATAGGCGAGAGACCATTGCGAGCATTTGTTCTTTGATGTTAGCTTCGTTCCATTCTAACTCATCATCAGCTAAAAAATCTTGAGGTTCAAGTGCACTGAGTGCTTACCCGTGTTGTTGCCAAACAATGTGTCCATTACAAAGGTGACCTCCTTGCACAATGGCTCTGTTACGACATCTAGAAATGCATTAGCTCTCTAGTATCTGAGTGTTAAATCAAGATTTGTCCTTACTCAACTGCTTGGTAAGCTGCTTTTTGGCCACTACCTGTACGACTCTCCTTGGATGATCCAAGACAAGAAATGGCTCTAAACCAGGGATCTGAGCTCCGAAGTCCTGAATTATTAATTAGTCAAGCAAATTACCACAGTATAGGAAGCTTTTTTTGAACTGACATGTGCGACCGCTTTACCAAATACCAAGTGACGCTCACTACGCATTATGTTTGCGTATTCAGGTGGAAAGACAGTGGTCACGCCCGAATTAGTGATGAGCTTGAAGGGCTTCTTGCCGTATCGCTTGAGAGCATCATTGAAGATTTTGACGCCATCTTTCATGAATTTCTTGCGCTTAGATCCCGTAGTTTCGAACCAAGTGGGAGCATTGGCGAGAGGATATTCTGATTTTGGAGCCCAAACGGCGAAGAAAATAAGAAAAGAGATAAGAACTAGAGATGCTGTAGTAACTACAGGGAGAGCTTGCTTGATGCTAGCAAAGGAAGGTTCGAGTAGAAACCTAGGGACTCCTGAGGAGCTTGGGATCGTCATGTTGGACAACTGCCGGGCGATGGAGTTGTCCGTGGATGATGGTGTAGAGTAAAGCCAGGACGTGCATTGTTTTATATGACAGGAGCACCCCACATCTGTCTACATAGTACCGTGGATTATGAATAGCATGTTCCGTCGTTTTTAGACCGTCCGTCACAAGTTGGACTACAATGAGGGGGTTTTCCATGCATAGAAGATCCTGTCAAGGCATCCTTGGCAGTCACTGTCCTGAGGTTTAGTCACGCTAATAATCACGAGCTTGTTACGCTGCACACTCAGAGAAGGAAGGATAAATTGCAGCCTATCAATCAATACAAGATTACCCACTTATACATTGTCCACTTTCGCTGTCTTGAATTATATCGGGCTCAACAATATAGCTGGGGCCCAGGCCCTGTGGGGTAGTGTATGCATTGGCAAGATATTCCCTGTCCCCCATATGAGTGTACACACAGTTTCAATATCGATATGCTCACATCACTAAAATAGGGTGATTGGCATGGTTAACTTGGTCATATCCATCGGCATACGCGTCACTGCTTGGCTTTCTAGTCGTGAAAGGGTTTCAGGCTCTACTTGGACTCGTCTTGAGCCGGGACATATGCCTCAACTTTACTGACTACCATTCCGCTTTCCAACTGGAGTTAAGTATTTGTTTGGCACATATTTGGCCTTTTAATGAGATCTTACACATAGGTTATTCTATGTAGCGTAAGTAAGGCGGCTCGTGCGGGATGGGCCGAATCGCTGCTGGTCATCATGTTTGCTAGAATGAACAATGCGGTAGGGCAAGGATGTGTGTGTATGTGTGGAGGACGGATCCGGAACTATCGGCGTTCCGGCCAGTCGACGTTGTATCGTATGTAGTAGTTGTGTATCCACAACAGGCAAAAGTCTGCACAACGGCAGCTATCATTCGGCTCACGGCAGCTAGTGTTACCCGGCTCGCGGCAAGCACCCGCTTCGACTAGCTCAAAAGTGGCCTTTTACATTTACATGCATCAGGTAAGTAAACGAGCAACGGCAGGGATGACACTGTGCCAAGCAATGCAGACATACGAATCTGTCTGGGTTTTTCCGGTAAAGGATTAAAAAAATGGCAACTCTACCGATGAACGCTATTTGAAACGCTGCAATCGGATGGGTCAAGTGAGAGAGAGAGGGATAAAAACTTGATATCGTGCCCATCCATAACGGGGATTCCTGACCATGCTGTGTGAAGCTTAGCGCGGCCGGCAATCGCTAATCACTACAGGTCTTATATAGTCGGGGAATTCAACACAGATTGATCTAATGAAATGTCTCGGTGGATGAATGGAATTTGTAGTATTGTTGTTTTAGTAAAGTTGACACTGTTTAAGACATATCTTTTGATAGTAATAGGGAAGATTGAATAGTAAAGATTTAATTTGTTAATCCAAGTCTACTGTGTTGGGGGGAGAGGGGCCTTGTTGATGGAGTGTGGAGGGAGCGAGGGATCATTACATTGCCAACGGCGATTTAGGTGCGAGCAAGCAACGGCAATATAGCGGCTACCTAGGAATTGGAAAATTACATGTCAGTGTTCCTAAGTACTGTTATTTTAGGATGTAGATCCAGCGTAAACATGGTACATTCATGTAACTATACTTTGGAAAAAATTGGCAAACACACTTGTCATGGTCCAGCCCCGACCTATCCGTTCGGAGCCTACAAATGAAAAGAAAGAGCTACGCTGATTGAGATGTCACTCCCAGGCTTAAGTTCAAACATTGCTCAGTAACTTAGAGGAGTCACTTGACCTCTTTTTGCGACGATACCTTTGTGCGAATTTATCTCATGCCTATATTAAAGAAAAGCCTTGTGATCATGATGTTATCAAGCACATTTAACATACACGTCCTCGCACGCCTCGTGAAGAGACGAACAGAGAAAAAACGCCAATGATCCCAATAAACGGACCTGTATCATGACTACGGGGCTGCTCTGTGTCAAGTCTGCAAGCGACGCCAATCAAAGTTGGCTTTGATGGAGAAGACAAGGGGCAAACTCGACTCGTTGCGATCCTTGAAGTAGATGATCATGTATAAGATTTGAGGATTAGAGCCAAAATCTGTGTTAGAAAAACCAATTGAGAATGCATGACTAGCAAGGAAAATGGTTTCGTATTTTAAAGTTTAGTACAGATCAACACATAGTGAGGTAGATCAGCGCGCATCAAACATTGAGAATCAAACCATGTGAAATAAGTCGCTTGGATCTGTTTACTACAAGTCTCAAAATATACAAGCCTGGTTACAAAAAACATTAACCGCACATACACACAGCGAATGTTACCTGGCGGCACTACTCATCAACCCCCGGTTTGATGTGTTTATGTAAAAGCCATGCTCTTCTTGATCTCAGCAATGGCCAGCGCAGGGTTCAGTCCCTTGGGGCATGTCCTTGAGCAGTTGAGAATGGTGTGGCATCGGTACAAGCTCATGCTGTTGTTAAGCGCGTCCTGGCGCTCGGCCTTCTTCTCATCACGCGAGTCGGCGATCCATCGGTAGGACTGGAGGAGGACAGCAGGGCCAAGGTACTCCTCCTGGTTCCACCAGTACGAGGGGCACGAGGTTGAGCAGCAGGCGCAGAGAATGCATTCGTAAAGACCGTCGAGCTTCTTGCGGTCTTCCTTGGACTGACGGAACTCACGACCCTGGCCAATTGTTAGTGCAGGTTTCTAGAGGTGGGATCAGTCCATATACGTACATCTGGTGCGGGGGTGGAGCGCTGCAGGTATGGCTTGACGGAACGGTACTGCTTGTAGAAAAGCGTCATGTCTGGCACAAGGTCCTTGACAACGTACATGTGGGGGAGCGGGTAGATGCGAGACTCCTTGGCTGTGTCGGTGGGAATACGGCCTGTAAGAATTGTTAGCTTCGCAACCATAGTCTGCTGACTTGCTCCACATACAAAGGCATGCCAGTGTGTTGACTCCGTCAATGTTCATGGCGCAACTTCCGCAAATACCCTCACGACAACTCCGCCTAAAGGTCAAAGTCGGGTCCATCTCGTTCTTGATCCTGATGAGCGCATCCAGCATCATGGGTCCGGTCTTGTTCAGGTCCAGGGTGTACGATTGCATCTTGGGCTTGGATGTGGGCTCGTCAGGATTCCAGCGGTAGACGTGGAAAGTCTTCATTTTGGCATCTTTGGTGGGCGAGGACTCCTTGACGTTGGACGTCTCGCTCTCTGGAATGGGTTTCCGCGCGGCATCAGGCACAATCTTTTCGGCAGTCTTGGAGATGGGGTCGCGGGCGTGGACGTCGGTAACGGAGGCGAAGCTGCGAGAGAAAACTGCCGGCCGGACGGCTGTCGCAAGGTGTTAGCAGTGCTCAATGGCTGTCGAGGAGGGCCGCGTGGTTGAGCATACCAGCTGGTCTCAGCGCCAGACGAGTAAGAGCGCGAGTGCAAGCCATAGCTAGGTGGTGTGGAGTGGAGAGTGTCGGGTGGGCTCAGAGGTCAAGGTGTTGGTATCATTGAAGTTGGAGCATTGGGGCGCCACTCAAGTTCCCTCGGTTATGACAACTCGCTGCATGTGATTGGTGGCCGCCGCTTGTCGGACGATCCCGGCTTCTCGATCTCCCCTCGGTGCCACTACATCATCGTCGAAAACGTCAAGACTTTTCGCCTACATCTTGCGCCATAAACATGAAGCTTCGCGCGCCATTTTCGTACCGCATTGGCCCTGCAGTATCTTTCATACATTGCCAATGCTTCTCTAACATCTGCATTCTTGTGTTTTTCTCAATTGCAGCTATGTACCGAGTATTTTTATCCAACCCCTGTGAGATCGCGTGACCATTTTTATGTGCTACAAGTCTTCCGTCAGTCTTACATATAACATACTATATACGATAGGCTTGCTCTCACATGCATAATATTAGGGTTTTCTAGTACCGGGTGCAGCTTATCCTACACCAGTAGTATATTGACAGTACTCCAAGAAGACAATACCAGGTTGTTAATCAAGCCCCCTGAGATCAATTCCCCTTCGAGATCATGGTAGACAGTAAAGTTACCACTCTCCTCTTTTCACGCAGTACTTGTAGGGACTCGCTCCGCGTCAATATTGATTGATTTTTTTTCTTTTCAGCTCTTCTCATTCTTCAGTCTATCTCACTTTCTCAATGTTACTTTCTTGCTATCACTATTATGATATCCCACTTGACACGGGCTGGGCCATCGTGTATGTGCATATATCTTTTCAATATGCTTGTTGTGTCTATTCAATGTTATGTGCTTCATCCTGTCAGCCTCTTCCTAATCTATCACTTCACTCCTATCACCAGTACCCCATCTTGGTCATCACCGCTCTACGCTTCAAACATTCGTTACTAAAAGTACATACGCCTCAGGCATATGTTGTTATCACTTGTCTTCTCATTCCCGTCGTATAGCTTGACTCACTTTCACCACATAACAAAGCATCCCAAGACGGAAGGCATGACCAAGCCCAGATTCGTCTCCACTTGGGGTGACTCCAATCACCCCATGGCCGAGCATATGCAAACGGTGGCTCGCAGGCGTTTGTTGTTATGATTGTGGGCTTGGCGCTTGCCGTCGCTGCCAAAAAACCGCAGCTCTCCTTGTATCTGTCACCACTCCCTCTACACACGCACACGCATTGTACCTCTACTTTCTGTACAACATTCGACGCATCTAGAACCGCAAAGTTGTCTAGGTAATGGCATCGTCTCAGGTAAGTTACTATCGTGTTTTGATTACACCCGAGCCCTGTCACTGACCGTCCTTGAGATGTTTTCGCCCACCAAGGGTAGAGTCGCGGGAGGTAGCAAAGCTACCAACCACTGCGACTCTAATCGCACTGGCCATTCCGCGCCTTTCCAAGCGGTTAATCCATTCAAGGACCCAATGGCTACAGCAAGCTTTGAATCAGATGGGAGCACCTCATCTGGACAGTCCATGTCACAGGTTGGCCGCAGTGATGCTACAGTACGTCCCACTACTTCATCTCGAAGAGGGCAGATCGACATGCAGCCACTACAGGCTATGCATCTCGTAGAGCTTGCCTAAACCCGAAGATCTCTCAAAGAGTATAAGCTAATTGATGTATAGCCGATTACTCCACTGCGAACTCGCCGTAATTCACATGTCAACCATGCATCCGAAAACTGGCGCTCACCTCGTAACACCTCCCTCAACGGCAGCTGTGGTTCCCTTACCATGGCTAGTCCAGGCACATCTCAGAGGGCTTTTGTAAACGGTATCCCTGAGCACCTGGCTGTGCAGGAGATGGCTTTTCGGCAAGGTCAGCACGACTACAACGGCTCCCATGACAAAACTCCACCAAACCCCTTTGCAAAACCATTCGACAATGTCTGGGCACAGTATTACAAGCTGGGCGCCGCATATGGAAAAGCTCCTGCTACCTCGCCTACGGCAACTTCATCCCCATCACACGGGAACTTTGCATGGTCTGTACTCATCAACCCCGCCACACAGGACTTGGAGCATCCGAACGGCTCAGTCGATATGGAATGGGCTCGCACAATCTGCGTCATGGCATTGAAGTGCATGAGGGAGCTGATTATTATTGTTTGCCGACGACACAACGATTGGCGCAAGATTGTCTGCGACATTCCCCTTCCGGTCAAGCATGCCATAGTAGCATTCCCGGATCTCTGCGAGCACTACGAGGCCCTCCTGCGTGATGCTCATGAAGTACTCAGTGGCCGACTCCCTATGGGCTACTAGGGAAGACAGCAGTAGTAGTTGAGTATGTCCAAGTGGTATGGAGAGTCCGAGTCAAATTGCTAATACGAGAGACAGCTTCCTGTTTGTCGGCTTTGTTCAATGTTCTGTGCGTTTCGACCATTGCATGAATATCTGTTGATGCTCATGAAGATGTATATCTACGGACCGCTAGTGGCATACATCCGAGTAATACTTTTGAGGACAGCAGAAGGTTGGGAGATGCAGTGTTGCGATCCTCGAGATTTGTCTGTTCTTCTATCAGTTGTGGCGTTTGTCGGTGGTAGGCGCGGCGTAGTTTCGGCGTGACGGTGGAAAGGGTGTGACGCGGCAAGACCGCCATGGTCTTACTTTCGTTAATGCACAGCGATGTCTCGGTCCTATGTAACGATATATGTGGGTCCAGATCCCATCGGCGGAGGCACTTCGGATGTACTTGTAGTAAAGCTAATTATGCGGCCTTTTCAGCGGTCGAAGAAAAAGACATGGTGGACAATGGAGCCGTAATTTCCTAGCATTTTTTTGCCTGTCGAGCTGTGATGAGGTATCAATGGACACGTGCGAACATCCATGTGCACATCTATCTAGAAGATCGTATCAGATATAGAGCACAAGACAAAGCAGGCCATAAGTCGTCTGATTCAAGTCTCCTATTGAGACCTGTGTCTTGTTAATCGCCGCACGTCATCACGTGGGGACGCGAATACGGACTTCGGGGCTTCCAAGGATTGCACAATATCCGCGTCATGCACACCGTGAGATTTTCACCCTCATTCTCCAGTGCCTCGTCGAGTTTGGTGAAGTCAGCATCTAACATGACAGCAACAGCTTCTATGCGGCCTTATGCCTTTGATCGCCAACAAAGCCTGCTGCAGCTTGACTGCAGCGCCGACTTGCGTCACTATTCTCGCAATCTCGGCCCCGGCGTCCAGGAGCGCATCTTCCAAACCACGAGCGACGCACTAAGAACTCAGCTCGATGAACACCGCGACTTTCTGCTCAAACACCAGAGACAACAGCAACAACAGCAGCCGCATCTGGCTCCTGTTCCCGTTCCGAGCGGTCCTGAGCCAGCTCTCGCCCAACCGTACACACATGCTCGGCCCTACGCCCAACCGCCGCAGCCCCCTTCGGTATCTTCGGTTATACCGGCCGCAATAGCAACGCGGAGTCCGACAAAAACGGTGCCAGGGGACATCAATACATACCCGCTCGCGCTACGTGAAGCGTTGTACTCGCAGAAATCAGCGCCACAAGCCCATGACGGTCGGACAATATACCATGTGGTGGCGAGCAGAGCGGGCACCCACTCAGGCGAAGAGGCAGCTGTAGTAACCAGCCGCCGAAACATGGTGGTAGCCAATGAAGTGGCAGCACAGTATTTTCTTGAGAATTACCTGGAAAACAGCGAGGAAGTAAAGTACAAGCAACTAGGGAATGGCGCATTGAGTTGCGAGGCAGTCAGGGACAAACAACGTATAAGCGTGTATGTACAAGAGGCGAAGTCAGTAGAGACATAAAGAAGAGGTGTATGCAGTTCCAAGGATTGGATATGGGTTTGGGGTCCCATGGTAGTCTTTGTGATGATCACATGTAAGGTCCGACCACACTGTTATTTTCCGCACAGCTCTCCAGTAGGTCAGCAGCCGATCGGTGATTACTGCAACGAGAGATGCGTGTCTGGGCATCGATTGTGGCATTGCTGTGACAGTGTGGGAGCTTCAACAGTACTGTTGTACATGCAGCGAAGCACTAAGCAGCCTGTAGGACTCGTGAAAGCATGGACCTTGACATGATGAGAAGACCATTACTATGGATGAACAGAAAATAGGTTTCTTTGTTCTATGTCGCATAATCATGGACTGCTTCTCTGAGATGTGGGGATGGAATAACTGCGTCATTGTAGAATTTAGATTTCTGTAGATTTGTTTAAGTAATTAGTAGCAAAAAAGAGCGTAATTTGTCTATAGAAATAGTATGTTAGAGGCCTCACAGGCCATGTGTTGTCCGTTCCCGTCTGACATAAATCCTACTATAGATCCACATGCCGCTCTATCCGCTCTATAATAGCAAGAGGCAGGCGCAATTATATACTTTGCATGCTTCCATGGCAGACGCTCCAAGGGGGAGAAGAGAGAAAAAAACAGATACATAAAAAAAAGAAATGAATGCCGAGGTAAGTAGATGAATCCAAGTAAGAAATGCGGGGACGCTCATGTCCGTAGCAGGGACGTGGGGTCATGTGCAGCAACCGGAGGTCCGTATCTACCATGTAGAGTCCATTGCGTATTAGACTTCCCAACAAGGCAGTTTGGAGCCATGGGCGTTGATCACCGTGGGCACGTTCCGCCAATAACCAACGTACAAAAGGAGGAACGGAAGTCCGCGACTGACAAGGCAAAGCAAAATAGGTTTTATCGATCACCCCCAACATATCGACACTCACACACGTGCGCTTTTCAAGGGCCTGACGAGTGAACGAGGGTTTCGCCACTTTGTGTTTTTCTTAAGAATTGTTTGCAAGTATTGCATGCAACGCCCTTTCCGACGACTCCGTGCGTGTGTACAACTTACTTACACGAATACGACTACTGCGACTACTTAGTAGTTATTCTGGACCAATTAATACTACTGCTACGTAGTGTACCCTAGTTTATCAAAAAAAGAGGACCCACGACCAGCGACCCGTTCTGCGCAAACAATCCTACTTACTACACACGTTCTACCATTTCCGCGGACCCTTTTCTTATCTACCGCGCCACAACCGCATAGCAGTAGCCATGGCGCCGCCGAATACTCCTTTCATCTACATCCTATGGAACTTGTACCTTGAGCCTGTCTTTGCGCTTGGCGGGGTATACAAACTGCTCTTCGGCCCGGAGAGCTACTTTGACTTTATGCCGTCGACGGCGACCTACAGCGCCTCATCACAGATAGTGTGCAACCAATTGGCAGCGGCGTACATCTTGTTTGCATTTGTAGAGGGGGTGCTGTTGCGGGTTGTGGATGATAAGAGGACGTGGCGGTGGATCTTGTTTGGGCTGTTGCTGTGCGATCTGGGGCATTGCTATGCTGCGTGGTGTGAGATGGGGTATACGCTTTTTGGGCCGGAGGGGTGGGGTGGGAAAGATGGGGTCACGAATAGTTTGAATTTGCTGCCGGTGTTGATTCGGATGGGGTATCTGCTGGGGATTGGGGTGCCCGAGGGAGTGACGAAGAGGAGGGCTTGATGGCAGGTGGATACACGGCTCGAGACTTTGATGACAACGCCAAACTCGCCTGGGAACAACGATGCTACATACCAGTGGGTTGCAATGAGCAAAGCAGTTTTATCTGTGATGTGCAATGCTTTTTCTTGATAGTCAGCTATGGAGACTCGACTCGAGGGTGTGAACGCCTGGGGCGGGCTATCATCGGCGCTCTCTTCCATTCAATACCTAGCGGGTGGGGCTTGAGGGCTCATCACATCACGCTGAGAGGTGAATAACGGGCGAACGGTATCCCGACAGTCCCGCCCCACGTCATAATGTGGTCGCTGGCTGTCATTGTGAAAAAGATAGTAGCATGCAATCAGGTGAGATCATGTCTGACTGCTTTTCGGGACTGTTGTTCTTACTTGATAACTACTCTCACGGCCGGGAACCCAGAACCCTCCGTCCCAAGGGCACTGCAGGCTCTCTCTGAAGCGCAAAATTTATCATGAGGAGGCTGAATATTTGCAACCGGCATATAGACAGGCTATGGATATGTGGAGACAACGGCCTGCGTATGGGTCAACATCGGATTCTTTGCGTGACATCGGATTCTCGAGGAATGCCATGACGGCTTTGGCGGCTGGCGAGCTGCTAAGCTGCCCAACCCTGCCCCCACCTGCCCCTCCTCCCCCTTGCAAAGTCACGGCCCTGCGGCATTTGAAGACTGCAGTACACAAGAGAACAGAGAGCGATAGATAGTACACACGCCGGTGATAACCCTTTGGCAGTTGCAGCGCCCTCTCGTCTCGCACTAGCCCGCGGGGCACGCCATCTCACTCGCAGCTGTCAGGCGCACCAGCAGCCGTCTACAGCAGGCTTGCGTGCCAATTTCGGGAAGTGGACGTAAAAATGATGCTCGTCTAGACTTGTCGCAGGACTTTTCTCGGGGCGGCACAGTGATTGCAGTGGGTTTGGTGGAAGAGGGTGGAGAGAGGCCCACTGGCAAAGCAGTACTTGCTCCGTGTTGCGCGGATACGTCATGCTGTCTGCCCGCCGCGGGGAGGGGGACAACGCTGCAATTTGCGGCGGCCACCAGGTCAAAACAACCAACAAAGTCAATCCCTTGCTGGCCAGCCTCACGACACCTTGGCCAGCTACACCCACAAAGCCATCTGCAAAGCCAGTCGTTTGCACGTGCATCCTCCTAGCTCCCGCTTTCTTGCTTTGGGCGCCGGGTAGACAGGCCGGAACTCACTGAGGCTTCCCTGCAAATAGCTCAATCACGATCGATCGAAGCTACCGGAAATTTCACAGCGTCCTTCCACCGCCTCTATCTATACCTTCACCTAGACCCTCTCGCCAGCTGTGAAAACGGCCTCTGCTCTCCGACACCTGTATCTGCTCACCATCTCTATCCCCCTCCTTATACAGCCAATTCCTCATCGCGGGGCGACAACGCCAGCCCACCGCCCAACATGACTACACATATCGTTTCTCTGTAGGTAGTCCACCATTTCCTCTCCTAGTTTGCAGACTGCCTGTTTGTTTCTTTTCCTCTTGACTAGTAGGTAAACATCTTCAATTCCTCTAATACAGCTAGTTTCCTGCCCTATACCGTCGACTTTCAAGACAACAAGTCTGCCCCTCCAAGCCCACCCCAAGCAGCCGTACCTACTCAGCTGAGCGACACTCTTCGCAAGCCATCCAACACCAGCCTATCGAGCACACGGCCCACACCCGGCCAGAATGAAGAGCAACCACAGAGTCTCCTTAAGCGGGCGCCGCCCTCGCACATCGCGCTGCCCAAAGCCTCGACACGCATGACCGAGCACGAAGACTTCTTCACGCCTGGCCAGCCAAGCGCCGCCACTCATTTCCCCAATGCAGCCGACCCCCGCGGCCTGGTCCGCAGCGATGCCCATGTCCCTGAATGGGGTGGCAGCGGCATCTTCTTCAACCAGCCCGTGTCCAGAGCCGAGCCCGCTCCACCGGACACGATTCTCGAATACGCAAAGGCGCAAGAGCGGGCGCAGGCTCAGAAGGAACGCATGAAGGGCTCGCACGCTGGCAAGCCAGTGACAGACCCGAGATGGGCTGCCGAATATAGAGTTGTCCCTGCTGCCCAGGGCAACGGCGGCCTGACCAACGCTCTCCGTGCTGCAGTCGACAACAAGTGCCTTAGTGATACCATCACCGTTGGCCTGATTGGCTTCCCTACAGACAGCCTGAACGAAGAGAAGAAGACTGAGATTTACGAGAAGCTTGAGGAGGAACACGATGCCCTGACCGTCTTTGTCAGTGACAAGGACTTTGATGGCCACTACGCCCACTACTGCAAGACGATTCTATGGCCAGTATTTCACTACATCATTCCTGACCACCCCAAGAGCAAGGCTTTCCTTGACCACTCCTGGGTCTTCTATGTCAAGGTCAACCAAGCTTTTGCAGACAAAGTTGTTAAAAACTACAAGCGCGGAGATGTCATATGGGTGCACGATTATCACCTATGTCTTGTTCCTCAGATGATTCGCCAAAAGCTACCAGATGCACAGATTGGCTTCTTCCTGCACACAGCTTTCCCGTCCTCTGAGGTTTTCCGATGCCTTGCTGCTCGGAAGGAGCTTCTCGATGGTATGCTTGGAGCAAACCTTGTCGCCTTCCAGACACCCGAGTACGCCCATCACTTCCTGCAAACCTGTAGTCGTATTCTCTCCGTAGAGGCTACAGAGGACGGAGTTCAGCTTGAGAACCGCTTCGTCAACGTCTGGTCCTCGCCCATCGGCATTGATCCTCGCGCACTGTCTCTAGCTCGAGAAGAGCCGGAGGTTCTGGAGTGGATTCAAACCATGCAGAAGCGGTATGAGGGAAAGAAGGTCATTGTTGCTCGCGATAAGCTAGACAACATTCGTGGTGTGCGCCAAAAGTTACTAGCTTTTGAGCTGTTCCTTAATAAGTATCCTGAGTGGAAGGACAAGGTTGTCATGATCCAGGTCGCAACATCTACTACCGAAGATACCGAGTTGGCGGCAACCGTTTCTGAGATCGTTACCCGTATCGATGCTGTCCACTCGACCTTGACTCACAATCCCCTCATCTTTCTCAGACAGGACATTTCCTTCTCGCAGTACCTTGCTCTGCTATCCATTGCCGATGCGCTTGCCATTACCAGTCTTCGCGAGGGCATGAACTTGACCTGCCATGAGTTTGTCATTTGTCAGGATGGACGCGGAGGCGAAAAGAAGCACAGCCCCGTCATCCTCAGCGAGTTCACTGGTAGTGCGTCAATTTTTGATGGTGCGGACCTCGCTATCAATCCATGGGACTACAACAACATTGCTGAAGCCTTCCGGATCGCCTTGGAAATGAAGGACGATGAGAAGGAGCGAAGGTTCATCAAGATGCGCAACATCGTCATGAACCAGACTGGCGATAACTGGGTCAAGAAACTGAGCACTCACCTTGCCAAGGTCTACGAGGAGCAATTCAAGCGCGATACTATGTCAATCCCCCGACTTTCTTCGAGCAGCCTTGGAAGTGCCTACCAGAAGTCACAGAGACGCTTGTTCATTCTAGACTATGAAGGCACTCTTTCGTCGTACGGGTCTGTCAATAAGACTATTCTCGCTAACACCGAGCGTGTTATCGTTCTTCTTAACGATCTCGTTGCCGACGACAAGAATGCCGTTTATGTAATGACTGGTCGAACTGTTCGAGAAACTGAGCTCATTTTCAACCGCGTTCGTGGCCTTGGTCTCATTGCAGAGAATGGCTGCTTCTTGCGCGAGCCTGGCGCGAAAGAGTGGATTCAATTCCCTGACGAGGAGAAGACAGTGAAGTGGAAGGACTCAGTCAAGCCAATTCTACAATACTACCTTGAGCGTGTCGAAGGCAGTTGGGTTGAGGAGCGCCACTGCTCGATCATCTTCCATTACAACAAGTCTGACGACAAAGACGACTCTACAAGTCGACACGCCGGCGATTGTGCGAATCACATCAATGACGCTTGCGAGCAGCAGCGTGTCAAGGCAATCCCCACAAAAGACTCAGTAGTCATTGAGCCAGTAGACTTTGACAAGGCTTCTGCTGCGCAGCACATCTTCAGCAAGTACCCAGAGGATGCCCGGCCCGACTTCCTCCTCGCTGCTGGCAATGACCGCAGTGATGAAAACGTCTTCCGCTGGGCCAAGCAACTCAAAGACGATGCCATTGTTCCCAACGTGCAGACTGTCACAGTTGGTGATCGCAACTCAATTGCCATGTCGACACTCCCCAACGGGGCAACTGGTAAGTCATTCTTTTGACAATTGATATATAAAATGCTAATAATTACAACAGGCCTACTTGGTGCTTTGACAAAGCTTACCAAGAATCCTCGCAGTTCACCTTAGGGCTTTTGAAGTATATTTCGAGCGAGGACGACGTAATGATTGGGACATGTCTCACGCATTCGATACCCCTTCTCACGAAGTAATGATTTGGCAATGGAATGGATGCACAACAGCGGCTCGCGTGAAGATGAAGGATCACGGGAGAACTTCCGCTATTAATGAATCAACGTCAAGCACTGCATGGGAGGAGTTTAGCGGGGTCTTTTACTACGATAGATTCTTTCCGCATTCAATACGAAACCCAGAGGTGAATGCTGTTTCTTGAAGTGCCGCCCGTGAAGACTTATCCACGATGCGGATATCTATTCCGAATTTCTGCGGGTTTTACATAATCATACGTCTAGATAAGCTCTCCCCTGCTCAAAAGTCACGGGCAGGAAATGTATGCATGTGTTGAGGGACTACTACCTAAAGCGGAGAGAAACGCCTAGCCCCCGGTCAGCGATATCACTAGCCTATGCTCTTGGTAGACTAAAAGAAATTTGAATACAACAGCCGCTTTCACCACCATACATTTTAAAATGTTGAATTTCATATGCTAGCGTACTAAAATATTGCATATAAATTGATATAACTAGTGCAAGGGAAAAATCATATAATTCTGTAATGCTGGAGTGCAGTCGTGTGTTATTAATGCTGCATTGTTTTGGTGAGGGCGTTTGGGTTAGTAGTGTTTATCCGGGTATTTTAGTTCACCGAGAGTTACTCTGATAGCTTAGTGTAAGCTCAACCCCGCTTCGCATGTACCTGCTTTCTCGAGAGCGAGCTAATGCTCGTCCCTGGTCGTATCTACGGCCCGTTGCCAGCCTACCAGACCATAAATACGTACAATAAGACAGGTGAAATACACCCCAGGCCTTTTCAGTAACATAAACCCGGTATAGACTTTCGCAATGCCACAAACCGTCCAACTCAAGGCGCCGAATGGAAAACAGTGGGAGCAGCCGACAGGCCTCTTCATTGATAATGAATTTGTAGACTCTTCGTCCCCTTCGAATATGATATCGTCAGTAGACCCCGCCACTGAGAAGGAGATCGCTGCAGTACAGGCTGCGACCGCGGAAGATGTTGATCGTGCGGTCAAGGCTGCGAAGAAAGCACTCCAGAGCCCAGAATGGAAGTACATCGATACCAGTGAACGCGGAAGGCTCATAGCGAAGTTGGCAGACTTGGTCGAGGAGAACAAGGAGCTTCTTGCGACGGTCGATGCCTGGGACAATGGTAAGTAAACATCTAACTGTACAAGCACGCGAATGCTAATGGCTGTACAAGGCAAACCATACAACAACGCCCTTAATGAGGATCTTCCCGAATCATTTTCCGTTCTCCGCTACTACTCTGGCTGGGCGGATAAGATCTCGGGCCAGACCGTCAATGCCACGCGCCAGAAGTTTGCGTACACTATCCGCCAGCCCATTGGTGTTGTCGCCCAAGTCATTCCCTGGAACTATCCCTTGTCCATGGCATGCTGGAAAATCGGGCCTGCTCTTGCTTGCGGAAATACTGTGGTACTCAAAGCCGCCGAACAAACGCCTCTGTCAATTCTCATCTTAGCCAGCCTCATTAAGCAAGCTGGGTTCCCACCGGGCGTAGTGAATATCCTGAACGGTCTAGGAAAGGAGGCTGGCGCGGCATTGGTACAGCATCCGTTGGTCGACAAGGTTGCATTTACCGGCTCCACAGCTACGGCTACTCAAATCATGAAGATGGCTGCAGTAGGACTGAAGAATATTACCCTAGAGACGGGCGGTAAGTCTCCGTTGCTCGTATTCGATGACGCCGACATGGAGCAGGCGGTACGATGGTCTCATTTTGGTATCATGTCGAACCAAGGTCAGATTTGCACTGCCACGTCGCGGATTCTAGTCCAGGAGTCAATCTACGAAACCTTCCTCGCTCAGTTCCGGCAGCAAGTCAAGGAGGTATCCGTCATTGGTAACCAGTGGAGCGATTCTACCTTCCAGGGTCCTCAAGTGACCAAGCAGCAGTACGAGCGTGTGCTCTCGTACGTCGACATTGGCAAGTCCGAAGGCGCGGAGCTCCTCGAGGGCGGTGAAGCCTGCAGCGGTGAAGGCTACTTCGTCAAGCCCACCATCTTCACCAAAGTGTCGCCCAGCATGCGCATCTACCGCGAAGAAATATTCGGACCTATTGTCGTTATTGCAACGTTCAAGGACGAAGAGCAAGCCATTTCCATGGCTAATGACTCGACATATGGCCTCGGCAGCGCCATCTTTACCCGGGACCTCGAGCGCGCGCATAGAGTCGCCGCCGAGATTGAAACCGGCACCGTGTGGGTGAATAGCAGTCAGGATGTAGACATCAGAGTCCCCTTTGGCGGTGTCAAGCACAGCGGTATTGGGCGCGAGCTCGGCGAGGCTGGCCTCGATGCTTACTCCCAGATCAAAGCCGTGCATATTAATATGGGTACTAAGCTCTAAGGGTCCTCTTGGATCGATGCAGTGTGATTCGGAGTCAGGACGGAGAGGTGTGTGTGTTTCTGTGTGAAATGGTGTGCATACTATCTATGATGACGATGTGGGCTCTTGATAACGCATGTTGCGACCGACGTTGGAACAAGGTACCATGTAGATTGATGTCATGTCATAGATGCAAGGGGCCTTGGCTCAACTGTTAGCGGCTACTACCCTTTTTCATTTTATTTTCTTGCCGCTTTTATTAAATCCCCGTCTGACAAAGTCCATCTCTCCATATACCCCGGAGAACTTGTTTTCTTTCCTTTTTTTCAGCACTAACCAACTCTGTGTAAAAGAATGTGCTTGTTCCGTACTATTTCTTTCTGTCTCCATCCCTTGGCCCCATATAAAGTCATGATCAAGTTCATTCGCTGACAGCCGGGCGATATGCGGGTAAAAATGTCCCCTTGTCGAGGAAAGGAACACACCTACTCGCCCACTCACCTTTGATGTGTTTCCTCCTGTAAATGGATATGGAACTTACCGAAATGAAAAGTTGCGAAAGCGAAAGATTCAGGGACAAAAGACCAAAAAAAATATTGGGTAAGAATTTCCATTGGTCGGATCGATATTCCGACAACGAAGTGCTTTCTTTTTTCGGACGCGCTCTGCATTCGATGGTCGTCGGGATGTGGGGGTAGAGTGAAACAACTTGTACAAAAACACTCGATTGCATACGAGATTCTTTTTTTTTATTCAACCAACCATAATTTCTATATGACACGAATTCTATTATAGGATCAACATTAATGTAGTAATGATGTCACCTTGTAGAATTTAATCAAAGCATGGGGCACACTCTCTCTCCAAATCTCTAGTCTAACAAAGAAAAAAACCTAAAAACAGTAATAGACCAAAATGGTAAAAAAATCATACGTAGGCAAGTTTAGATGTTGCAAGCGAAGTCAAAATCAAACATTTTCTTTCAAGCTTCCAATAGTCTTTTCACCGGAGAATAGGAGGCTCTGTGCACACAATATTCACCAGTCAAAACTAGGTAACTCTCACGGCAAATCTGCCCAGAACCCGCGCTGGCGGCAGAGGAAGTTTCAGATACCCAGAGTTTCCCGCTCATAGAGAAAAAAAGAAGGGTCTCACCACCAGAGTCATTTCGAAGAAGGGAAGGGGGGAAAGGGAGAGGCGGAGGCGATCCCCGGGATCCGGCGCGACGCGTACCTTCAATATTTTTTTCCCTCTGTTCCCACTCCCCACCCCATTAAGGCCGAAGGAAACAATCAGAAGGCAAGGAAGCGCCGCCGGATGCGCAAAACGGGAACCCGGGCGGGTTGAGAAATTTGAGCGTATACAAATGTTAATGACCGGGATACCTAAGCTATTAAAAAGAGGACTACCGTAGCCAAAACCTAAACGGGGACTTTTCGTTTTCAAAACCACAGCTGTGACATAATTGTCAGCGGCAGTTCTGCGTCGGCTGTTCTTTTTCCATAGGGGCGGGAAGGGAAAGGAAGTCGTGCCTTCGGGCCTTTTTTTGATGATGATGATGATGATGATTGTTAGTTAGCATGCCGACTTGCCCGCCGTCGCCGCCGCCGCCGTCGCCGACACCCGGTCGGTCGGAGGAAAGAAACAAAGTTAAGAGAGAGGGAGGGAAGTCCCTTGTTCGGGCAGTAGAGAGAGACGAAGGGTTACGATTCAGTCGGCTATTGAAGCTAGTAAAAGTCTACCATAGTATTGGGAACAAGGGTTTCAAGCCCAGCGATCGCAGGGGGTGTGTGAGATGCGGATGGGAGGCTGGGAAGGGGTGTGTGTGTATGGTCAGCAAGCAGGAAGGGAAACATTTGGCGCAATAATTTCATGCATGAGATATTTGCTAGTCGCTTGATCTCGCAGCTGCAGGTGCAAAGAGAAAAAAACAAAAACAACAATAACAACGAAAAAGCAAAGATGATAAAAAGGACAAGTGTTCGCTGGGAAAACCCGCGATGGTGGGAGCGAAATATCGCGAGATAGGGCGAAAGGATATGTGTGTGTGTGGGGGCGGCGAGGTCAAAGGGTAAAATGGATGTAACTCGCTTTGCAAGTCAATGACGTCTCGAGAGGCAGGATTGCAAGGTTGATCCCCGAAATTAATGGGGTTTAAAGATATCATGCCCATCTTAATATCGAAGGTGGAGAGGGAGCATTGTTTCGCGACAAGAGAGAGACAGAGAAGGGCCAGTAGCGCATCGTCAGAGAAGGCGATGCGGCAAGAGTCCGGGCGGAAAAGCTATGGGAGCGCGGGTTCGAGGATGATTCGCTGCAGGCCCATGGATTCGCTACGTTGATCACGCGGCGGTTCTCGAGCGAGGGGGGGGGGGAGGGAATACGAACGCGCGTACCAAGAAGGAGTCGAAGGCGCGACAAGCGCTTGGTTGCAAGTCCAGTGCCTCGGGGCGACGCGCTAGTCCTGCTACCATGCCAGATCTAGTCCGCAGGCGGGCAGGGCTGAAAGGCTGAGACAAGTGAGTTTAAAAAAAAGAGGCGTCTATCCTTGAATGTTTTGAAGTGCGCTTTCTCGTGTGGGCAGGTTGGGCAACATTGGGCAGATTGACAAACCCAGAGGCTGTGATTCGCACATGTGCCCTTGTTCCGGTGAGAGGGCGTTGGGAGGCGTCTATGTAGGGATGTGTGTGTGTGTGTGTGTATGGTGTGCAAAGCCAACCGAGTATATCAGCCAGGTGGTTGGGCGAACACGCTACGTGCTAGGTAAATAGACGAATTGAACAAGAGCCTCACATGGTCAGGTGGGTAGATCGAAAGACGCCAATAGTGCGGACTTTCAAAAAGGTGCATGTTGGCGAAAAATAAGGGCCCAGCGGCTATGTTAAATATTTTTTCGCCACAAAAGGTACAACCACACACCCCTCCCAACAACAACGACGAAGAGAGAGGGCTTGCAACGATTGCCTAATACAGAAAGCAAACATGCTTCCTCTTACTTCCAACTTACACATGACATGTCTCCTGCTCCAATCGGCACATGTATACGCTCCCTCAACGCCCAATTGCACGCCACCCCACAAGGTGCAATGCACTTGCACTACTAGATACCCAATACATTCATGTCGACACATAAGGGGAGAGTTTCTTTTCTAAACTTTGTGCAAGGGCATATCATGACAGCGGCAACTAACATAGCCAACACACGCCAGGAGATCTACCCCCTCGACCCATTGATTCCAGTGGTAAGCTCTTCCCATGATCAATTGACGCCCCGCGCCAACGCACACCAATGACAACTACACGCTACTCTCTAGAGACCAAGAGGGCGAGGAAGAAGGAACATCCATCTAGTCGCCCCCCCCCCCCAATCCAACACCAGCGCCTAACCCACATGCCGAAAGTCTTCCTCCTCCCCTCACCACCCCTTCGGCAATCAATTCCCCTTCCTTCCAGCAAAACACTTTTGCTGACATGATCCGGGACGGCCACAACTCTATCATGTTGCGTCCTCTTCGCCTCCTTCCCCACCCCTACACACCATTCCTCACCTCCCTGCCCTTCCATCCATCCATCCACCAAAATATCACGCAACCAAAAGTTAGTGTGCCACAGCGCAGCCACGCCAATCTCGCCAGATCCTTCCCGTTTCCCTCCATCATCAATCTCAAACCACGTACCCCGCAGCACTTGCAACCACACACACCCCTTCCCTTCGCTTAATTACCCTTTCCAACCCTCCACTACAAACCTTTTATCCCTTCCCACCCCTCCCCCCCATGAAAGAAAATATGCAAGGATATAGGATGTAAAGGGGGGGTTGAGGGTGACAGGGAAAAACGTGTAGTAGTAGTAAAGGGAAAAGAGGGCAAATTCGGAAACAGGGAACAGGGATTTTCGGCTTAGCAGAGAGAGATCATGATGGAGCGGGCGCCCGGCTCCAAGAAAAAAATAAGTTTAGCAATGGCGCGATGCTGCCTCTAAGCGGCAAGTCCGATAATGCACGGAGATGTGGGCGATAGTGTGGGAGGGTTAAGGGAAGGGGAGGCGGTGCGCCGCCCCCAAAGGGACTGTGTACATGACGCTAAGGGGGCCCCAAAGAGGTAAGTATGCGGAATGGGCATGGGAAGTGCTTTGGTGGGGTGGGGATTTTTTCTCTCGCCAGAGGCTATTAGTATGTTGTGTATCCAACAACACGCATACAAATGTACAAACGATACATAAAAGCGGATGCTCGATATCGTCAGTGGATTGCGTTGTTTTTTTGGGGGAGGGGATTGTGGCGTTAGCGCTGACAATCCCCTCGAGGGGGGCGCAAACAGGTTCAGGTCCAGGTCCAGGTCCAGGTAAGCAAGGGCATGGCGTGTTTTAAGGCGAGCAGCCCGGGCTTTTGTCCAGGGAAAATAAAACGTGTAAAGTGATGTGAGTGCGCTTGTGTGTGTGTGTGTGTGTGTGTGTGGATTATGTGGTACAGTAATACAACCTGTCACATGTTTGTGAAGGGGGAAGACAAGAAACGCAGAAAGGGAAAATGGTTGGACCCTGACTCGTAGTCGGGAGGGAAAGGAAGGGGGACCCCCCATAACCTTGTATCAAGCAACGACGGGACGGCGGAGTTCCGCATACATACTACTTACTATACTACGCACATGCATCGCGGGTCCGAGGCCCTTCCTCGAGTTGATACAGTGGGTTTGTGCAGCGGCACACACGCATCTATTGACCCGGGCAATCAAAGAGCAATGATGTGTGTGTGTGTGTGTGTGCAACGGGTACCAACCGTCGGTCGTCATCGACAAGGGCCCCACTCCCCTTTTTTTGGGTCGTTCCTTTTTCCAGTAAATCTCCTCTCCACCCGTTCCACGTCCAGGAAATCAAACCCGTTATCATGCAGGCCTCAACGCTTGCAGGTCCTAAACGTCGCCACAGCTCGGGACATACTTGCTTTTTTCTCTTGCGTCGCTTCCTTCGCCCTTTTTTGTGTTCCAAAGATAGCTAGCGAGGCAGGAGATCTCCATGTGCACAACGTAAACCTCTGATTATCATTTGAAAACTCTCTACTTCATTCTAAGTTCATGATACATACACACTATGCTGTTTGTCTATTATGTGATTACTGATCTCGAAACTGTATTCAGCACTAAGCTCCAACACACTGTGCCCGGATATTTGGCCGGGCCAATGAATGATTGGACGGAATTTCATACCGAGGCCACTCGCTCGGAGTTCTGTTTCTGTCATCACGAACGGAACGTAGCCGTGTCAATGGTGCGCCAAGCGGGATTCCCAAAAAAGTGGGTGTGCGCATCAGAACAACACATCTCGGGGGGCTATGCGGTACATAAACCCGTATACAAATTAGGGGACACTGGGAAGAGGCGGTGCAGGCGGCGGGCGGGATGGCATATTGGTGTGACGTGCATTAGCATTCACGAAAGTGGTTTTGGCAGGAATAAAACTGGAGTTTGGGGCGTTCTTCCAGTCGTATGGGTGTACGTGTGCGTGTATGTGAGGCTGGGCGGCGGGCCGGATCTAGCGTCACCACCCGTCAGAACGGGTTAATCGCGATACACAAATCTAGATGATCGCGATAATTCCAGATAATCTAGATGTTTTCGATGGGTCCGATATGGACACAACATGTCATCTCTAACGCTGGGTGAACGTGTGTAGGTCGGAACCAAACTCCGGACCTGTCGGAAGAAGGCGCCAGGGTCAGGGTTGAGTCAAAACCAGAACACGACCCGTCGCCAAGTGTGGTAGAAGATTGACGTGCGGAAAACGAGGCGACGAGATAGAGACTGAATGTGGATGGCAGCAGGACATGTTGCGCACACATACACATATAGATGTGCATTTGTGCCATGGGGAGAACACGTCACAAATATACATCGGACTCGAGGCCCAGCCAGTCGGTCAGAAGCGAGAACCCTGTAGATTCTGATCCGAGGCGGGTTGAAACGCTGAGATTGCCATTCTGGGGCCGTGATAATAATGGAACGGAGTAGTGAGGCAATAGAACGCGCGTGTGTATGTGTGTGTGTGTGTGCGTGTATGTATGAGGCTGCTAAGGCTAGGGTTTGGCGCGATATCTTTTGCATATAGATACGTAGTGCATCCATGGTGATTTGGGTAATCATGGCCGTGTTTGGGTGTGTAGTATCTGAGACGACTCCCTACGATGCGGTCAGTAAGTCGTGTACATGCGCATAGCAAAGTATTTCATTGACTGGAACGATTCAACGGCCTTGTCCCACACTGGCATGGCATGCTTGGTGTTTGATGTTTGGTCCTGCTGTGACAGGTGTAGGCTCAAACAAGAAAATGAAAAACGTAAGGCAAGGATGAAATTCGCAACGTCCCATTTGCCAGGTCGGTGAGAAATGCCTCAGGAGCGAGGGTGTGATTGGGTGGGTGAGGGTTCGAAGGATTCGCAGGCGGAGAAGGCTGGTTTGGGACGGAAGCAGTCTTCCCTCGGTGGCCTGGCTGGCTGGGCATGGCAAGGCCATGTATCTCAATCTATATCGCTGACGATGATCATGGAGCGCGCATGGCCCATTTACAGCAACTGTCGGCCCAATTCAGCCGGGACCCGTCTCTTGCCTGATAGGGCTCGGGTGCATAAAAGGGCCTGAGTATTGACAGCTGTCACAGGACGAGGGGTGGTGGGAATGGCAGTGTGCAGCCGGGGGAGGAGGCAACGTGAGTCATGCACGTGCCAGCAGGGCGGGAGAAATTGGCCGGGACGCGCAGCAGCGGCAGTTTGTGAGCCGGGGCCGCCAGATCCCAGTTGTTTGCAAGTTTTGACGAGTCAAGCGTGAGGTTCCGCGCGAGGCGAGGGGCGAGGGAGTGGGAGGGAGCAGGCCGACGGGCGTGACTCGAGGTGGTGGGAGTTGGATGCGACGCCAGTCAGGGACAGGAAGCCAGGTCGGGACCAAGGCTAGGCGGGAGCAGCTAGCGCTCGACAGGGGCCTGACTCGCCGACGGGGACGGGTGCTGTCTGTGCCCTCCCGTTGTCGATGATGCATCGCCAAGCTGGGGAAGCGGAATTTGGAATGGACGCCACTGGTATACTGTGCGCTGCATGGGGAAAGAGCTGGAGCGGTACCAGTGCAGGCAGGGCGCCTAGAGCGTTGGAGTTGCATGGCAGATTAAGACGTGCAGCGACGGGCTCGACAGCCGACGTGTGCTACGTGGCTGCTAACGTCTGCGTGATGTATATGTAGTACTTACTGTATGTACATACATACATACATACATACATACATACATACATACATACATACATAATACGTACATGTAAGGACGACGTATACTACATACTATATAGTATGAACCAGCTGCCTGGCAGAGGGGCAGAGGTGCTGCCGGGACCGGCGCCGAGCCAGCCAGTCACGTGCCAGACATGCCATGTCAGCGGCAGTTTGACAAGGCCGCGGCATTGCCTGCCAGCAGCTCTTCGGCATTGCTATTGGTAGCGAGCTCCGAGTGTCCCAAGCAGCGAGAGCGCAATCACGTTACGGCCCGATTGCGGTCCCTTCCCCCCCTCCCCCCTCCCCACTGTCTGTGAGGCGCGATGCGACTTGACGAGCATTCCCAAGCCGTTAGCATGACCCGACAAAGTTTGGCTGCCGCGCTAGACCTCTCGTCTGCAATCAATACGCAGCATTGCCCGAAGCTGCTACCAGCGCCGAGTGATCGTCACTAACCACTCTGCTCAAAAAGACGTTGCAACCGTGTTCCAACCCCTTGCCGTCAGAGAGTCCCAGCAATTCGGAACTGGATTACTTCTCGCATTTGTTCCCTTTGCGTGCAAAATAAGCGACCTCTCGACCACCCGCCCGCCATGGGTCCTGCTGTAGCAATACCCATCGAGGTACAGAGCATGCGTGGCTCGCTGCGCTAACCTGCGCGATCGGCACACAATCGCGTGAGAATCGTGGCAACATGCGCCAAAAACCGTTTTCTTTGGGTGTAGTAGCACCTCCCACCCTCTCCTGGCCATGGGTCGCGGTCCGCCGGGCTTGTTCTCGTGCTTGCATCTGCCTGCATCAACCTCTTTCCATCCACGTCTTGCCTAGGGTACATGACTGCGGCCATTTTGCCCCCCTCCCCCCCCCAGCCCGCGACTCGGCGATGAGGTCATAGTTGACTCTTGCCGCCGAACCACTATGTGCGTTGTCCCTGCCGCCAGTGTGAACCTTGATTTTTCCCTTCCCAGAGATCTCCGTCAGCCCGCCCCGCCCCGCATCAGCACCTGCCAATTCCCTGCGAGCCCGCCAATCACCTGCCCCCCTCACCCACTAGCTGCACACCTACTGCTTACCAAACGCTTCCCTCTAGGGCTATTCTTCTTCTCCCTCCATGTTGCTAATTCTCTCGCCATATTGATATCTCTCTTGCTTGTCCCTGTCGCTTGTCTATTATCTGCCGCGCCCATCTCCAATACCGACCCGCCCCTCTCACATGTCACACTGCCCTCCCCTCCCCTCGATAGCTTCTGCTAACCTCCTATCTTTCTCCCATACACACACGCACAAACCCACTTACTCACACTCACACACATATATATCAGGCGCCGTCGCAAATTTCCGCTTGACCAAAGTAGGCAGCTCGCGCGATCAGGTGTGATTCGTTGCATCGCCAGTTCAGCAGCGTTGACGACTCGGGAAGCCCCGCTCGGCAGCCGTCAGCCGTCAGCCGTGTCATTCCATACCGTTTCCACCAGCAATGTAAGGGCGTAGCTAGTCATGCAGGTAATCACATAGTGTAAGCTGGAAGGAATTCCGACCATGTGATTTGCGGCCCCGTCCTAGTGTCTGCGGCGCTGGATGATGTCGATGGCTAGAGCTTTTTGTTGAGTGTGTGAAATTGCCGCTGTGATTTTCTCTTCCTCGTGTCGTGCTTGCCCTGCCCTGCCCAGCCTTGCTCTGCCTGTCTGTCTTTCCAAAAAAGAGCCAGGACCAAGAAAAAACGACTCCCACCAATCCTCCTTTTGGCCAACAAAGGCAAGCCTGCCAGCATGAATCGAGATTATGTACGAGCCACAGGGAAAAAATCACGTCCTTGTTCTAGCGGCCGCCTACCTTCTCAATCAGCCTTTGGGTTTCGTACCGATCCGCTTTGACACTGACCGGGTCCTCTTCAGCGGGGCGGGCGCAACCCAATGGTACCCTTGTTTTGCCCACCCTATACTGGGGCCCTTTTCTTCATTACGCTCTCGAGTTTCACGCCTGAGCAATGGTGCCGTCACTCGGGAATTGGGAATCCATGCATTGGGGACCTCCGGGAAAGACGGAGAAGGGGGAAGACGGGGAAAGTGGAAGAGCGGGAGAAAGCGAATGTTTTTTTTGCCTTTTTTTGAACATGACTTGGAATTTGGGTATATGGCAATACCGTGCAGTAAACAACAGGTGCAGTAGGTACATATTACAGACGCTAAGAATAAGGCCCGCCTGCAAGCAAGGGTGGTGATGCAAAACGCAATGCCAAAGGGCCTATTTGCGTACAGCGTCGGATACATGGCGTCGTGAAGCGCACAAAATCGGCGGGCGCGCTCTGCACACGCCGCTCGTCTGAGAGACCGTGGCGATGGTGGGAACCACGCCGCAAAGGGAAACACCGTGGGATAATGACAACGCCGGTCCTTTTCCTGTCCGTCTAGCACGGATCCTCTGTGCAGTGTACCTCTGATATAAGAAAAATAAAATAAAAAATAAAGAACCAAGTGCCAGTAGTAGAAGCCAAGCTGCAAAAAGTGAGTACGACGCCCGGGTTGGGGTATAGCGGAAGCCGTCTCTTGTGCAGACACAAACACCGGCCAAGATGCAGATGCGAATGCAAACAAAACAGAGACTCGAGTCTCCAGTGAGGAATAATCGTAGATGGCATGGTAAAAGCCCCTTGTTTTATGCCGGAGCAGTAGGACGAACGGGCGGCGTGACGTTAGATTGGGATTCAAAGTTGTTGACTTTGCGATACTTAGAAGCTTCGTGGGGGACTTCTGATTTGCGCTTGGTCGAAACCAGGCTTGCGGGAGCCTCGGTGGGAGAGTGCCCTTCCTCGCTCTTGCTGCGTGCTTCTGCTGGAGCATCTGTCGCAGGAGGGCTCGTGGGCTGCTGCACAACGCACCACCGGTGTTTCCGTTGCCAGGTGGCATATGCCTCGTCAGCAAACTTGGCATGGTTCTCTAGCCGCTTGATGAAGTCCTGTGTCAAGGCCAGTTGGTCGCTCATGTTTTGTGCTGGCGAACTCAGTCGGTACTGGTCTTCGCCAGGTAGCGGCCGTCTCCAGGGCTCCTGACATCCTTTGCATCGCTCTAATTGAGGAGCATTCTGCTGCTGTAGTGGCGGCTGCTCCTCAGGGGACTGTGGTCGGGGAATCGCTGATGGAGTGACAGGCTCGACTGATGGCGTAACAGTCTGCTCCGAGGGCGATTTGTGGTCTTCAGCTAGCTCTGCTGTTGGAGGTGCCGTCGGCGGAGGGTCGTTCCTGGGTTTCTGGCTAGGTGGCATGTTTTCTGAAGTGTAGACTGTGTTGAAGCGGACGTTGTAGCGTTGGTGTCGCCCACCGCCGTTGGTCTGGTCGAGAGTGGGAGAAGGCAGGGGGTTCCTGAATCCAGAGTCCGAGTTTGGTGCTGCAGCAGGGACTCGCCCCTGTTGTGGTGACCTAGTGGGTTCTGGTGCAAACTGAGCGGGTGTAGACTGTGGCGGAGGGTGCACCGTTCTTAGGCCAGCTGCTCCGGTTTCTGGAGGGGGCTGGCTTTGGTTCAAGCGGGACTCGCCTGGAGGGGAATGGGGTGCAGATGGCCCGATAGGGTGGGAGACGGGGCGAGATGCTGACTGACGACGGCTATCGATGGCAGGGTGAACATAGGAAAAAGAAAAGGCGGATGAAGGAACAGAATGCTCAGTGTCCTTGGGGTGGTCGTAGGGGTGCTGAGCAACTGCAGAGTCTTGGCGGGAGTTGACAGTTGGTGGTTGCGACGGCGCCGTGTCGTGCAGGGGTTGAGGCGGCCGCGTAGACAGTGGAGGACTGTATGGCGCAGCAGTGGTGTGTGGTAATGACTGCGAATACCTCTGATGCTGGGGCGCAGCTGGAGGTGCTCTAGTGTTTGTGGGGCTGGGGAAACGAGTAAGCACGGTTGGGGCAAGGACATTGGGTATGGGAGAGAGAGAGAGAAAAGATGAGAGTAGAGGCCATGACTTACCTAACGTGAGGGCTCGCGTGATTAATGGGAGTAAAGGCAGCGCGGTCTGCGGCGAGCGGCTGGTTTGCAAAGTCGGCGGAAGCAAGGCCGTTGGGCGGAGTGGAGCGTGAAGCCGGACGGTCGATTGGGGTTGGAGGCAGCGGATGGGATAACGGTGGTTGGGGCTGGTGGTGGTGCTGGTGGTGCTGGTGGTGTTGGTGGTGTTGGGGCGGAGGTAGTGATGGCGGAGGTGGAGGTGGGACAGTGTCGCGAGGACGGTGCAACAACGAGTCGGTCGACGACGACGTCAGCTCGGCGAAGCTGGGGAGGGAGCGATGGGCGTAGTTGTTTGGGTCTGGGTGCTGGTGCGGGTGCGGGTGCCTGCGTGGATGCCAGTCGCTGCCCATCATGGCATTCGGTGGTTATATGGTCGGGTGCGGCGGTCAGCGGGCTGGAGGAGAGAGCTGTGCAGAGGAAAGCGGTGGGTGGCACAAGAAGACAGTCGCACGGGAGAGTCTAAAGGGTCTGGGATTCGAGCAGATGCAGTGCAGCTCCGCTCGCGGGCCAGGCAGAGGATGAACCGGCTGGAGCCCCCCTGGTCGAGGGGCGGCTTGGGAGGTAGGCCTGGCACTGGTTTGTGCTGGCTGCGGGGGAACGCGCTGCTGCAATGTGAAGAGCAGGAGACCCACCCGCGATGGCATGCAGCGGGGACCTAAACCCGTCCTTGGACCCATGCGCGCCACACTCGAACCCCCGTGCGCTTTTACGGCCGGGAGGCCAGACGCGCATGGGTGCCAGCCGCCAAGGGGCTCGGGGCTGGCGGCAGGCGATCCGTTGGGCGGGCCTGAACTTACTGCTTGTGCACACGCTCCCAAGCCGCCCCTCGTCGCCGTGCGCTGCCTGCTTGCCTGCCTGTCTGTGTCTGTGTCTGTGTCTGTCTGTGCCTGTGCTGTGCCTCTCTGTAACTAAGTAACAATGTACTTGGTTAGTAGTAAGTAGTAAGTAGTCAGCCTCTCGTCTCGTCTCCTCTCGGCCCGATGGGCGACATTGAGCATGCCACTGTCTGTGTCCAAGTACATGTAATACTACTAGTATGCCTGTATTGTATTCTACTCACCTATCAATCCATCCATGTACTTTTGCCCATCTGCGAATACGTACCTTCTTCCTTACTTACTCCCTCACCTACTGACATGATACATACGTAAACACACTTTCTCTCCCCCCTCCCATTTCCCCTCCCCCTTCCCCATCCATCCATCTACATACCTTACCACTACATACTATTGCATACACTAACTCGCATTGTACACGTCTACCTATCCCATCCCCCCATCCCCCCCATCCACCCATCCACCCATCCACCCATCCATCCATCCATCCGCACACGTCCTTCCTTACTCACCCACCACGCTGCCCGTGCGGCTTACCACCCTCTTTGCGCACGGCCACAGCTTCTCCCGCCCGTGTTTTCCCTTGTGCCTCTGCCCTGCCGTCGTCGTGCGCCCACCGCGGCAAGCGGCCACGGCCACGCAGTCGCCTAGAATAGCCTGCCACTACCACCACCATGGTTACCTCTCCACTCGTCATGTGACCATCCCTCCCTGCTAGCCCTGCTCTGCAAACCATCCTTTCCACAAACATCTCCCACCACCACGCCCGCCCGCAACAGGCTGCCCCAGTCCAATTTGCCTGTCCGCCGCCCGTCCCACCATTCCTTTGCTTGTTTGATGAGCATCCTCCTGCACCTGCTTGTGCGGCTGCAACCGGGTGAACCCAA
This sequence comes from Bipolaris zeicola 26-R-13, assembly GCF_000523435.1. Taxonomy (NCBI): domain Eukaryota; kingdom Fungi; phylum Ascomycota; class Dothideomycetes; order Pleosporales; family Pleosporaceae; genus Bipolaris; species Bipolaris zeicola. The sequence goes on from NW_006912069.1 coordinate 116,259, forward strand.
CTGTGGGCTTCCCGCGGCGCCCACCCAAAGGCGCCGCAAACTCCATCGACAACAACAAAAAGGGGGTTGCTTGTAGCCGATCCATCAACCTCGCCCCTCTGCCCAAACACGGCCATGATGACAGTGATGCTGATGCTGATACCGTTGCTGTCGTGCTGTCCTTGTTTAGTGGCGGCTGCCATAGCCGCTCCTGCTCCTGCTCCTGCCATAGCCGCTGCCGCCTGCGCCAAGCCCTCACCACAACCACAACCACAACCACATCACTCGTTCAGCCCGCATCAAACCTGCTCACCTTACCTAACACATGGTAATCTGATCCGCCATTCCCTCTCTTGCAATCCTCGCCACTCTTGACTTTGTCGCCCGCCTCCCCCCTTTGCCCGTCTGTTTCGGCTAGCACCCAACGGTGCTTGTGGCGTTAGCTGGCCGGCTTCACCTGCGCCGTTCTGACGCGCTCGCTCAACGGCCATCCTATCCACCACAGCCGAAACCCTTGCCCTCCATGGCCCTTCACCGATGAGAGGCGCGCCGACCCTCATTTACCACTCCCCATGAGGAAACGTCCCGTGCCCGCGCCTTCCTCGTCCTGCTTCCTCGGTATCCGGACCCGCTCCTGATTGGCCTGTCTGCACTCCTACGCTTGACCGATCACAGCCTTCTCCCAAGCACCTCGTCTACCAGAGACCCCTAGCCAGGAAATGCTCATACACACATATTCTGGGAGCCGCTAGTCACTCTGCAGGACATGTCGCCGAGTCAGAGCATGGCATCCACCTCGTTTCCCATCACAAATGTCCTCCCCGTCACGAGCAACGACTCGCATGCCTTGCATGCCTTGCTTGTCTTGCCTGCCTCGCGACCTTTTCGACCCTCTGGACTTGCTTGGCTTTATGGTCTGACAATCATTACTTACAGTAGTCGCTCTTCGGGTACTCGCATAATGATCCCACCCAGCTTTTAACGCCATATGTCGCTAACGAAGATCACTCAATTGCGTGGTCCTAGACTATGGTTGCTTTTTTTGCTCTCCTGTCGGTTACCTGTACGCGAGCCTCGACAAATGGCTGAATTGGGACGCACCAATGGCCCTCCAAGCCTCTTACGGTCACCACTGGCCCATGATGTCTCTCTTTCCGGTCACTTCTCTGCACTATCACTTGCCCATGCACAATATCCACTTCGTCACCACCTGAGAGAGCCACTACGGCATGCCGCAACTGACCAACGGCCCGAGTACCTGAGCTTTCGACTCTTGCCCGGGCCAGCTATCCACAGAGTTTCACAAGTGTTTTCTGTCGTTGTACAGACCCAGTGTCCTGACAAGTTACACCACATGCCAGGACGCTTACAGCCCTAGCCCAAAGCTGAGTTGAAAGCCGTCGCCTCAATATCATGCCGCTGCTCTTCTGTCCGGAAATGCATGCTCTAACTAACACGTCCCTTGCTTGCATCCACACCGTGCAATGCCAACAACAACACATGTCTTATCCCGGGCAAAGTCACATCCTGGCACTCACATCAGCCGTCTCAGGTAGCCATATCCATGGGCGGCTATCCAGACACGTACGTCGCCCGTGTCGTCTCACGCCAGAATTAGCGAGTCCACCCAAGTGGTTGAGACATATGAATGCTAAGCCTTGGACTTACTCACACTGCATCCCTGCCGTCGGAAGCAATTCCCCGGTTCTCGTGCATCCTCAAAACCACGCTAACTACCAACGCAGGATCGTCGTGGAAGAAACGTCGCGCCGATCAATTGCAGGCAGATGATGCATGACCAATACTTAGCTCGCCCCGGCAGCTTAGATCCGTAAGCCTCTAGAATTTTTGCTGATACCGTCCAACCGATAGCTATCACTTCGCTTAGCCGTGCATATTTTCCTGCACGACATCGAAACATCCAAGCCGCCTGGCCATGCAAAACACTCTCGCCCAGGTTAGCCTTATGCTACAGCAAGCAAATACAGTCGTCGATGCAAACATTAACCTCCAGTGCTAGTCCAAGTTCAACATTGCTCAACTTACCTTTGCCACTGCCGATTATTGTCTCCCCATGGCACTTCGGACGACCGTGTCTCCTCCAACATGGCTTGATAGTCAGTCTCAACATGCCGGCCCTCGGGTCTCCATTGCGGTGCCTGGATGTACATAGGCGTAGCTCGTATCAGTTGCTAAACAGCGCGATGGATCCGATCGACACGGTTGCCTGCATTCCATTTGTTAGTCACCAGCATATGCACCCATGGCTTCCATAGGCAGTCATCATTGTTGCAATTTCCCAATAGCGTGCCGCACACGCTACGGGGCAACGGGCCTTGAAAGACTTGACCGGGTTAATGCTCCTTTCCGCCTTCAAGTGCGTGTTCCGCAGTTGGAAAAAGGTCACTCTGCCGTCGGTCGGTCCTTTTTGTCGGAAGGTCACCATCCTCCTGCTTTAGTCAGACGCAGTCGTGCCTCGGCATTTGATATTTTATGTGGAAAGATGGGCGAGAGCGTGCTCGTGATGGATCGTTGGATCGGAACTGGTCGGCCCCAACAGCAATCTGTAATACACTTTTGTAGCAACAGCAGCAACGACGACGACGCTTTGGAATTAGCACTGTCATCCATCAAATGGAATCCATAAACATACGTTAGCTTTGGCACAGTATGTTTACTTACACACATGAATGCCTTTCAAATGTGTCTCATTTGGGCGTGCATGGACCAACGGTTTCACTACCTTCCTATTTCTTTGTGGGGCTCGCTATCCGGGCCGCGTCCGTACCTTATTTTAACCCCCAAGACCAACAGAGAAAAGTATGCGCACTGCTCCTGAAATAATTTATTAGCCTGTGGGGAGAGTAAAAAATGAGTCGGATCAGTTGCGCTGATTCAATCTTTGTCGCAGGCGGGCGGAGGCGTTGGCACATGGGTGCATCCACAACAGTGCGAGGGGAACGAAGAGCAAGATACCCTTGCCGATTGGACGAACCCGTGCGATTGTAGTGTGCGTGTCCAGTAACGAAGGAGTCTACATCCATGCCATCATCCTACAGGATCGTTCCTAGACGTGGATTGCACCGAAGGAGACGGCTTCAGAGCCTTCGCGAACATGATACGGTTGTGCGTTTTTTTTTCACCTGCACGACATTACCATGGGCCCCGAGCAAGGCTTGGGCTGTGCGTCCACAGGCATCCAGCCACTGTTCAATGCCGCCGGTGGATCCTCAAATCCTTCGCCTGGTGGCTCTAATGGCCATCCATGTCCATTCTTCTAGATGTTTTCAAAAAGAAATCATTTAAGCTCCTGGTGGTCATCAACCCTACTACATGATAGGTGGCATGGCCGATGAAAGGCTCAGACGCTTGTGTCGATCCGGATTGCTACCACCTCATGGCCATGTCAACTGCGCTCGACACGCCATAGGTAAGCGCTTGCATACCCATGTTGTCCTTGCCGGGATGGCCTTGTGTTCTTGGAGACACACAATCTGTCTACCAGACATTGCCATTCGCCTTCAGGACTTGAAATCGCTTTTACATTCATTCTGTCTCCGCCGAGTTCTACTCCACTCCTATTCTCAACCTGTGCCGCGTCACCTGCATAAGGCTGCACGGTGATCGCCTTATCCTACCGTTTTAGACATGGACAATTCTGGCCACGGATCCATGCAGCCGGAGGCCTATTATGAAGCTCCTCTGCCATCAACACAACGCCACCCCAGACCATCATGTGTTCTAGACAGCATTGAACATAATCCAGTGACATGCCGGTTCCCGTGGCAGGGGTGCTGGAGAAGCAAGGCTGCAATGGAGAAAAACGCAAAAGTGGTGACAAGATACAGACCGCTAGTCAAGGGATGTATCATTGGGATGTGGAGATCGTATTTGATCAGCTGATCGGTCATTGCAGAGTCGAAAACTGGAGCGCTATCTTCCTAGTCTATGCAGCCGCCGTGTTGTTGAATTGATTATAACTGGATACGAATATTGACCCAAGAGGAGTTAAAAACAAACGGAGGATGGAGGTTGTGCGAGATTACGATTTTTCATACGGTGCTAGAAGATCAAGGAGCATCCAAATCATGCAGGCAATCAATTTGATCGTCGCGACTCCTATAATATCTGTGACGGCTTGGTCACATTATGCATCGCCATCGCCCTGTAACACACCATCTGCTATGCGCTGTAGATCATACTAGGCGTCTGCGTCTTGTACAGCTTATTTGTTGAGACGAATTGAGGCTGCCTCTCTGCGAGTCCCTCGTGCAGCCACGCGCCTCTTTCCTCTCAGAAAGAGCACATGATCACGCCTTCTCCAGAAACAGAAAGTGTATGAATGACGCACCGTGCTTTTGAAGACTAGGCGTATGTACTTCCATGTGTACATGGATAATACAAGGGTCATCTACACTTGGCAGGATGCGGTATAATCATGGGCATCCATGCGGATGATCCATTCATGATACGCTCAAAGCCAAAAAGCCCCTTTGCCCACACGACCTCGCCGTCTCCTGATATCAAATGATACTTTCAAGCCACTCAGGCTGTATTCTGCTCGGTGTAATGTCCTCTATTCTAGACTACGCTTTCCTTCGCCACAGTCTTGTTCTGTAAGATGACTATCAGCCAGACTGGCCCATTCTCATCCACACGCCATAACACTTATCACGCCCAGAACGCAGATCTCCAACACCATCTTTTTATCTACCAATCATACTCGATGAGTGGCTTGATCAAATCCTACTCTACAAGCAAGCCGGCGTCCACACATCTAGCGTCAGCCAGATAGGAAGAAAAAAAGAAGGAAGGAAGCCTCAAAGGGACGTATCGTAATGGAGATCATACAAGCATTGCTCTCTATGCTCTACCGAAGCTACCGCCCGTAGTAGCCGCTTGAATGGTGGTCTCATGCGTAGTACCTACGTCGGCTTACATGGCCGAACTCTTTGACGAATATCTTTTTCTTTTCTCTCTTGCTCCCGCAATCCTCTCCACATTCACCCCATTTTCCGCCTTATGATATTATGTTTGTTTTTGGCTCTGCCCGCTGCCTGAACTCCTGTAGCCACAAGCCGTATGTATCCATGAGTGGTTACGGAGAAACAAGGAATTGGTGGAGGAAATGCCTGTCCTTTTGGCGTTTCCCACCTACGGCTATGGCGTCTGCATATTGCATGTTGCATGTTGCATGGTGGGCAAGGGAAGAAGGAGTGGTGCATTTGGTAAGAAGGGGGGTGAGGGGTGAGGGGGGATAAGTCATCAACCAGAGGAACCGTGTCTCCCCTGTCCCGCAGACTTCCTTTTGCTACGCCACCTAGTTTTGCTTCTCCCCCCTAGTCCCAGAAAGCGGAAATATGAGCGACGCTAATGGCGCATTGCAAAAAAGCGGGACAAAATGGGAAAAAAATATAAGCTGAAGATGTTACGCGCATGCATGCATGTAATGCACGCACCTTAGCCAAGTCTGTCCGGCGACGACACATTGGAATGGCTGGTGTGGGGTATGCACTGTAGATTCAGGATTGCTGACCGTTGAGTGGAAAAAGCAAAAACCAAAAGCTAGGCTGACGATAAAAGCAAAGGGGCAAAAGATGAGGTTTGGTTGGTTCATTGGAAAAAGAAAGAAGCAAACAAAACCTAAACCTAACCTAGACAGTCTGCTAGTATTATCAGATCAAAGCTCGATTGCCGAGTTCGCTGTCTAACCTCGTACGCCCTGTCTCCACTATGTCCTAAAGAGGAACTAGTCTTGTGCTTCTAGCTTTCCCCCCCCCCCCCGTACAGCGTGACGCTCGAACAACACGCTGGTTTACCCTTTTCGCTCCTTACTCCTCTCGGTAATCCTTTTCTTTTCTCACCACTCGCTTTCATTCCCTCTCCCGTGACCGTATATCTTCAACGCCTACCCTCATTCGGCCTTTGTGACGAGACCAACCCAGTAAAAGTTCCCCTTCTATCACTCTCCGAGTTTCATCGAGAATTCTTATCAATTGCACTTCTCCATTTACGCCCCCCTTTTTGGGGGGTCTCGAACTTACACCAATGTTCGTGTGTATGGGGCATTTTGTCATTTCACACAGGTAAACCTATCACGAGTTATTTTTGCTCGAGAAGAAGGTGTATACGTAGGAATTAGCCACAAACAAGAAGAAGAAGAAGAAGAAGTACCGGGAATTGAACAACTGAACCCCAAAAATGAATAGAAAAAAGAAAAGAAAAGTGAGAGTGTAAAGAAAAACAGCGGTGGCGCTGTACGCATGCATACCCATCCCACCCTATGACAGAAAGAAAACAAAAAAAACACAAGCATAATGCATAATTGCTTGCATAGGTAAAGTAAAATCCCCAAAGAATCCCGTATTTACCAAACATGGGCAAATGCAAATGCAAAAAGAAAAAGGTCACCTTTTCTACCCAATGCATTTCAACGCCCATAATAACGGCGAAAACAAAACTATTCTGCAATCATAATTTTCCTTTTCTTTCTCTTTGTTCCCAGCTATTCGGTAAATATTAAGTGATGCAAAAAAAAACTTTTTTTTTACAGGTAACAGCAACCGATATAACAACGACGGCGGCGGTCCGAGTTTCGCTCTCTCTCTCTCTCTCTCTCTCTCTCTCTCTCTCTCATATCTAAAGGTGAATAGCCGACTTCAACCTTCCCCCCCCCTTCTCCTTCCCGACTTAACCTCATTCTCTACAAGCAAAAAAAAATCACAAAAATGTACCTCAGACCTGGTTCCTTCCCACCCCCCCAACCATCTCGGGTCTTCCCGCAGCATTTTTAATCTACGTGATTTGTCGCTTGTCATGAAACCCCCCCTTTTTTTCCCCTTCTTCCCCTTCTTCTTCTTCTTATTCTTTTATAGACTTGGACTTCTAAAAGGAAAAAAAGGGGAAAAAAGGTTATCGTAAGTGGCCGTAAGCAGAAAGGAGAGAGAGGAGAGAGGGGGAAGAGAGAGAGAGGAAGAAATGGGTAGAGAAAAAAAAGATGGGTATCTGTCTAACGGGTGATTATAACTACTATTGCCAAGTGAACACTGATATAATAAAACTCTCCAAATTCATGGTACAGAGAGGTCTTTGATTTTGGAAATTGGGGGCGTGTACGTTGTATAAGTCGAGTAGCCAGTACCATGGCACAGTGAAGAACCTGCAGAGAGACAAGATACAAAACTGTCTGATACTTTACATCACATATCTATCATTCATTCATTCAAGGTGAGGCAGCAACAACACACTTAGATCACAGGTTATTGAACGATATCCAAGAACACACACTATGTCATCATTTCATATGTCACAATATCCAAACTATTTTGTATGTACCAACCACGAATTATAACCCGATCATCGCCGACCACATCTACCGACTACCCAATCTACTTGCCAACACCATTTGACCCTGCCATTTCGTACTCTCGCGCATCCTGGAACAAATCGATGATGCAGCTGGCACTCCAACTCTGCGTGGGACATGAGTCGCCACAGAAGTCGCCGTCCTTCTGCGTCAGCTCCGTCAGACCAGCCCAAGGAGATTCCTGAATAGCCTTCATGCAACCGGCCAGACGACGCGTGACTTGTTGGTAGCTCTCGATGCGCTCTTCGGGTGTCTTGCGGCGCTGAAGGTCGAACTTGAGCATGGCACGTAGGAAGAAACCTGTAGGCCAGAGCCATTCAGGTCCCTGGTGGTAGTTACGGCCCTTTGACGTGTGGAAGTCCGTGGAGTCTTCGCTGTTGATGTAATAGCCCCGGTAGTTGAGGTCAGAGGGATCGAGCGTCTTCATGCCCTGAGGTCCTAGGAGCACTTTGTCGGCCATCTGAAGGGCATTCAGAGCATGCTCGGGTTTGCATAGGTCCGGAGCAACCACCAGCATGACAGGGAAGTTGGGCCTCAATTGGTAGTCCTCGTACTCCTTGCCTGACCGGTACAAGTCCTTGTAGATTCCGCGGCGGTTGATGATACTGGGGTTGACGTCGTAGTTTCCATCTTCCTCAGCAGAGTGAGGAACGTAGAAGCACCGCTCAAAGTTGGCCTTGATCAAGTCGGCCCACTCCTTGTAAGTAACCTTCTTGCCGTCGTCCAATTTCACTCCCTCGTACTGGAATTGGCCTGCTGCGTACATGTTGGCGCACCAGCGTACGGTGCTGTACAGCATACCGATAATCTCAACGGGGGCACCGTCTCGAGGCGTTCCGGGAACACCCTTGTTGCCAGCCTTTTCGCTCTCACCCATCTTGTCCATCCATGTACCGCAGTTCCACTGGTTGCCACCAAAGATCAAGCCCGTCTCCCAATCTGTCCATATCTTGATGTCAAAGCCTTCCGACTTCATCTGTCTATCAATATTGGGACCTGCGTCGTACTCGCGGAATTCTATACCCGAGGCGTGTCTTTGAAGGGCTTCCTGGATGACATCTTCAATAGTAGAAGACTTGGAGTACGCACGTTCGTCAGTGTGCGCAAACCATGTGTCATCGTACGGGAAGAATCGTCGCCTGACTTTTTCTTGGAGGATATCCATGCCGTTTGGCACAATCTTCGTGTAATCCTGGATGTTTTGGAGGAACCACCAGACAGAGTCACGAGAGTTGTAGCGTGGGTTCTTACCACCACCGAGAAGATTGGGAACCATGCCATGCTTCAGAACACTGGCGAAAGCAAAGATGTGCTCTTTGGCGTCATCATACCTTTCGGTACCCATGTATAGACCGCGGGCTGAAATGGTGATGTCGCGACCCCAGCATCGTGCCCAGTCATAGGCGAAATGAGGGAGACCGGCAGCCATGCTGGGCACGCTCTTGTCTGGCCACAGTGACGCGCTGTTCATGTAGCCAGTGACTTGGCAACTGACGAGCGCAAGGCTCTTGAGGAATTGGTTACCCTCTCGAACGTTCTCGCCCATCAACTCGATTGCGCGCTCCACTGCAGCATTGTATGCAGTCTGAATGACTAGCGCAAAGTATCTCGGGAGCATGAAGTTGGGAACTTTGCGGATGGCATCGAACTTCGACTCTAGCCACTCGGCAGGTCCTTTGATGTTGGCGTAACTCTTCTTCTCAGAGATCTTTTGTAAACGGCCAAGACAATAGTCAAGGGCCCACTGTCCTTCGCGAAGGTGGTTGCAAAGAGGATGCCCAAGGTTGTTGTCATTGACAATGTCACGAAGCACACTCCACCATCCTTGCAGACCAGCGTACACAAGATTCCCGTGTTCAGGAATGTTGTAGGTTCCGTCTTTATGGTCTGTGGCATCACGTTCCTCTTCCTCGCATCTGTATAAGATGTAGTTCAGATCAGTCAAGTTAACGCCGCTGAAGGCCGCCTTTGCTCCGCTGGTGACGAACTTGTCTAGACCATCGGCATGCTCGGCACTTGGTACCCAGGTTTCGAAAAGAGCGATACTGCCTGGAGGAAACTTCTCGGGGATACTTATTGTCGTCTCATCACCAGCCAGCTCGATTTTGACTCCCTCGAGGTCGTTTGTCTTGCTCGGCAAGCCACGCAGTGTTGTCTTGTCGCCAATCACACTAGCTCTTGTTTCCGCGCTGTTGTCAACTTCCAGATTCCAAGCCCCAATGAGCTTTGCTTGTGTACCTGGAAGCTTGGTCTTGCCAAACCCTCCATTGCTGTCACTGTAGCCTGGGAATGCGGTATGAGCAATCAGGAAATATCCTTTTCTGGTATGAGGGTTGACACGGTGGACGGTGATGTATTCATTGTCGTGATGAATATACGTCTCATTGTACTCCTCTTTACCCATTTTTACGTGGATCTCATTGATGATCTTGCGGATACCTCCAATACCACCTTCGCCAGCTTGTGGTTTGATGGGGGCGCCGGTAGAGTTGGCCGAGGAGTAAAGCCTCTTCTCGTGAACAAGCTCAATTAGCTCAGGGTAGACTTCGTCAAAACCAAAGACACTACCAGTTGCGCAGTCACACATGGCAACGAGCGCTGCAGTAGGAAGCGTGTCGCGAGCATCACGTTTTTGGGCTGGAGTCTCATTGTCGTGTGTGCAGTCCATGAAGAGCGCGTGTACCGGACTGCGCTTGATCTTTTTGATGATCGGTTTTGATGTGTCTGCTCCATCGGTTGCATGTGCAGCGTTGAGCACTTCGTCGGTTTCAAAGCTGCCGATAGGAACACCGCCATGACGATGTACAAGCCTGCTGAGTTCTTGGGTACTCCATGCTTGCATAGCCTCCCGAATGAGCGCGCAGATGCCGAGCTTCATACAGAATTTGTAATCCATCTCTTCAGAGCCAGTGAAGAGTTCAGCGCAAACCATAATGTTGGAATTGACGCTTCGTGCCTGGTCAAGCATGTATTCGGCAAGATGCAACGGTGTAGAGTGACAGTTGTCAATTCGGAAACCCTGAAAGTACTTGGCCATCAGTCGCGTGTACTTGGCCATGTGGTCCCAGAGAAACGGGTTGTCTTCCGGACCGGTTCCATATCGAAGTTTGACGCAATCGCCCCAGACAATGACCTCGCGCCTTAGATATGCCCTGGATTTGGGTCCAGCATTGTCGCGCATCGCATCCGCCGCCCAAACCCAACCATTGTTCACAAGGGCAAGGGCCTCGGGGTTGTGTTTCTTCGTAGTTGCGTTGAGCGGTAGCCGCGTAAAATATGTCTCGATCAGTGGGTTTTTGTCGTTGACTTCTCCAAGCTTAGGTCCATGGGCATCTATCCTGACGTACTTAATCCGGTTGAAAAGCTGCTCCAAGATCTCGGCTTGGTCTCCGTCATACTCACGGTAGAACGGAAGATTGACCTCGTTGAGAATGGCCGTGATTGTGCCCTGTGCTGCACGATCATCTGGCGTATTGCTGGTACTAGTGTCGTACCGGCCAAACAAGGCGCAGAGGAGGCTGGCACCGATACTCGGGTCCATTGTGCGACGGTAACGTTCGCCCATTCGATCACCACCACGCAGTGCATGCTCAACCAACCAGTCAGCCTTCTGCTTTAACGGCCAGTCTCGGACTGCATCAAGCCCGCTAGGGCCTGCTTCACTGAAGCTGGTGTCAACGAAGTTGACTTTGCCGGATGTCCAGGCCTGCATTATGGCCTTGGTATCTCGATCAACATCGACAACGTAGAATTGCCAGAGCTGAAGCTTGCTGAGGACATGGTCCTTGACGCCCTGCATGACCTTCAGGAGGTCGGCCTCACTCTCAAATGTGGTTGGTAGACCGTGCTCTTTGAGCTCTTTGCCAAACTGCAACAGGGCTGTATCGAGCTCAAGAGCAGGACGCAGGTGAGGTGCCGTGTCAACGTTGTAGCCAGATTCAGGGTGCTCCTCAAGCCATTTGCTGTTGTTGGCCGTGTGGTTCCAGACGACATCAGTCATAGCAAGCAAATTAAACTTGTCGTGCATCTTACGGACCAGATCCGCAATATCCTTTTCGCCATTCTTGAAGATGGCGTCGTCGAATGTGAGCTGGTCGTATATGCTGTATGGAGAATTTGAATCACCCCGCATCATCAGCGGTGTGAAATGGATCATGTTGTAGCCACGCTCGCTAATACCCCGCAGGTGGTTGTCCCAGTCTGTGGGGTAGTTCCCCATGAACTTGGACAGGCAAGAGAAGATGCAGACAGCCTCGACCGGCAAGTGCTGACCATGCAACTCCAGACTCGGACAAATATCAATGTAGTATGTGTCTGTACGCGTGGGTTCTGGTGACGTGACGTCCGTAAGTGACCACTCCGGCAGTGGTGTGTAGGTTGTGTAGAAGGAGAAGGCATTGGCCTCGTATACAGGAATCTCGATCTCACACATGCCCGTAAAGTTGGGCTCTAGTCTGCATCCAGTGTTAGGGGCGTTGAGACCATGGAGAAAGCAGGAGCTTACTTGTACTCGCGGTAGTTGCTGCGTTCAAACTTGTTTCCCTTTTCAGGAATGTTCACCCAAAGACTGCCCTCCCGACATATTGAGCTGGTACCTTGAATTTGGAAGCATATCGAGTATGCAGGATTGGTTGGTGGAGGCAGGTAAATGTACGTGCCGGGGACGTCTGGCGTGCCGTAGTCGGTCAATGGCAGCAGGTAGACAACCCTCTGGTCCGAAGACTTGGAGTGGTGTGGCAATGCTACAGACATGATGGTGTCGAGTGACAAAGAGTCAAGCTGAGCTGGCGGTAAACAATGGCAACAGACACTCGAGGAGGGTTGCAACGAGGGAGTAGTGAGGAGAAAACAACTGGGCGAGTGCTGTGCGGGGGGGAGAAATGCAGTGCACCAATGGGCTCAACTGAGGCTCTCAACAGTCGAGGGGCCGTAACGCGCAGAAGCTTCTGAGGCTGTCAATGGCCCTCGGTGTGTGTGGGGAAAAAAGAGACAGCAACAACGTCTGGAGACGTGTGAGATTGGTAGTGGGCGGTCGCGTACTAGAACACAGCGGCCACAAGCGCAACACGCGGGAAACGTCATTGCCCCAAGCTCTAACCCCAGCCTGCCGCCCCGTTCCTGACAACGCTACAATCCAATAGCGCGAGGGCTGGGCGTCCGTCCCAACGCAATCGAGTTGGCTCCAAAGAAACTGTTGAATACGCTGAAACTACCACTGGAAAAGCTTGTTTATGTCCCTCTGGCCACCGCATCCTCATATGGTACAAGTGGGCTCCCTCCAATGCTACTTCCCAACCCTCTCCCAACGCCTATATGCAACATGATGCAGGAATAAAGCACTTAATGAATATGCATGCAGCCCAAACTCCAACGCTGGCTACTAAACAGATACCAAGCAATACTGCTGCCACGAGCTCAGAATGATCAAAAGATGGGTATCGCGACCTCGTGGCAGCTCACGCGGGACGAAACGAAGATGCGCAAAACAACAGCTCAAATCCAACCCTCTCTTTTTCGTCACCTCATGCATACGCGCCCAGGGGGATGATTGTTTGCAATTGAACCCCCCCTTCCCCCATGTCTTCATCAGAACTTGATGTTGAAGGGAGAGCCCGGTGGATCGCGCAGGTCCAGGCGGAATTGTGTCGATTCTGAGTGTTCGCGCATATGGTTTGCTTGGGTTGGTGTAGTATTTTCGTCCAAGTCAACCGAAGATGCTTCTGTGCTGACTGACGGGGGTGCTCTTGGAACACCTCGTTTGTGGGGAACCCCTTCTCGGCTGTCTGAAGACGAAGTCAGGCGTTCCGGAGACATCTCACGCTCACTGTAACCCCCGCCACGCATGCGCAGTACAGGGTTGCTCGCAGGTTCCGACAAAACCGGTGGAGGATTGGGCGGCGTAGCACGCCCATTTCTGTCAGACGAGATTCCGCGAGAAGAGGGTTTGATGTAGTCAGTTGATTGACTCCGTTTGGTAGAAGGCTTCTGGTTTGATGAATTACCACCTTTGCTCTTACTCTGGCCGTTTTTCGAGGATGTTTGTTGTTGTTGTTGCTGTTGTTGCTGTTGTTGCTGTTGTTGCTGTTGTTGCTGTTGCTGCTGTAATTGCTGCTGCTGCTGCTGTTGGTTCTCGGCCTCGAGAGAGTTCAAGAAGTTGATTTCCTCTGTCAAAAAATCTTTCTCTGTCCAGCAGCCCTGCCAGCAATTTCGCCAATCCAAGATTAGAAACTGGAAACAAAAGGCGTCGATTTTGATTGCCGGCTGGAAACAGATACACAAGTTATTGTAGTTCATTTTGTTGAACTCGGAACAAGAATGGAGGAGGCTGATGTGACAAGTAATTGCGAACAAAAGGTAGTAGTTGAATGGGGGCAGTTTCGACAGCTCATCCTTGAGCATTTGTGGCGTTGTTTTTGCGCCTTGGCATTCTTGTTGGATGGCAGCCTGAATCGCTTTTGGGAAGATTTCGTCTGGTAATTGTCGTAGCCAGTTCTTGAACAAGGAACCAATGACATTGGGGTCGTTTAGGTTCGGGTCGCTGATCAAATCGATATCCCGGTCTATAGTATTGTTAGTAACTGCAAACGTGATAGATATGATGAAACATACCCTCATCAAACTTGCGTTCGTAATATCGAACTTGTTGGGCAGATCCCGGGACACGATATAAGCCTTCCTCTTCACAACCTCTCATGTTCAAGTAACTGCAGTATTGGTTAGTGACCATAGCTCATTCAATCTGGAAATTACCTACTCGATACATCGCCAGGGCAGAGCCGGCATCCAGAATTCAGTCTTGTCGCGTGACTGTTCTAACCGGGTGGATATTCTGGTCAGTCTCGTCTGTTCTATTAGTGGCTTGTGTATGATCTTGCAGACATATGGCTCATTCATTACGGGCGTCTGGGTCTCGTGGTTGCTCGAACTTCGTGCTAGCTTGCCGAAAACGCCCTTGCGTGCAGAGTCCATCTTCTCTCCCATGTTGCGAGCCCCTGAGCCGAGCTTGAAAATGAAACCATGTCCTTTGGTCTCGTTGAAGGAGTTGGAGGCAACCGATAACTGCTCTGACTTGTCTCTTCTTGATCCAGCGTCATCGTTGTGTGGTATTGGTTTGGGTGCCTCTTGCCGTTCTGTCGAGTGGGTTCGCATCTTGCCCATTCCCATTTGGCGCCATGACTGACCCTTGTCCATTGTTGTCGGTTTCAGCGGCGTACCGTCGCCATTCGTCGTCCACGAGCCTGCCACGTCTGGTGATAATTGCCCTGGGGGCACCTTGTTCAGTTTTGTACGCGATCCCGAGCCTTCCCCCTCTTTGATAGATTTGGACCTCGACAAAATACCCTGCTTCTTTGGTTTTGGGTTGTTGCGTTTGGATGGGTCAGTGTGCAGGTCAGAGTCGTTTGATAAGGCAGAAGGTGCCCGTTGGTCTAAGCGTACGACTTCGGAGCTGGTGTCTACTAAAATTAGCAAAACTGGGTCATTCGGTCAAATTGAAGCCCTTACCATCGGAATTGGGAGTGCGCACAGGGCGGCCGAGATCCGGTGTGGATGCGCCACTCCGTCCGTTGGAATACAGGGTTGGGGACGATTGCTGCTCGTGAAGCTGCCGTGACGAATTTCCTTGGCTGTGGTTGAGGCGCGAGGATGACTTGTTAGCGGAGAAGTTGGCGAAGATGCTCTTGGAGTCTTTGCGAGGTTTGGGTGAGGCTGGTGATTGCGGCATATTGTGGAAAGCAGCGTTGGGTGCTGCGTAGTCGAACTTGTCGAGCATCTCTGGTGACCGTGGACTCCTCGGACTCAGGGGCGCACTACCACCATTATCTTTGGGCTTTCCCCGCATGGCCAACGAAAGTGTCGAAGATTTAGGCATCGTGTGTGGTATTTGCCGTAGATGGTTTCGAGGCTACCGGCTGGGTCTTACAACTCTGTTTGAGAGCAAAGCTTGTCCCAGTCCGCGCGCCGAGTTTGCAGGTGGGGATTCCAAAACAGCCCAATGAATGTGTGCGGAGGGGAAGCAGGGCCAGATGCAAACAGTAGAGCAAGCGTGCGAACAGGCGATGCGGCGCGTGCGGAGAGGTAGGGTTGGTGGTGGTGGTGGTGATAGCAGTAGCGGTGGGAGCAGTGGTGTTGGTGGTGGTGGTGGTGATTGTTTTATTGGACGCGGCACATGAGTGTTTGGGCAGTGCGAGAGGCTGTGTTTGCCCATGGCAGTCAGCGGTGCGCTCAATCGTGGGCATGAGGGGCTGGAAGAGCAGGCGAAGGAGTTTAGCAGAGGGCGCGGGGTAGTACGAACCGTGGTCGGGGTGGTCAAGTAGTTGTGTGTGCCCTGGTCAGCGTCGTGTGCAGGCGTATGTATGTGGGTGCGTCGTGTCGCGATGTGGTCAGATATATCTCACCAACGGCAAGGCGTGGTTTCCATGCAGGAAGGCGGGAGAGAGACGGGGGGGAATACAAAGGGCGTGACCCTGGCTCTTGGGCACTGGGCTGACGCTTGCAGGCCCGTTGCTTTCTGGCAGCTTCCCCTTAGGGAGGTCGAGTCGGGCGGTGGGTGACAGCAAGGCGGCCCTGCAACGTCTGGGACACAGTCAGCAAGCGTTGCGCAACGGCAAAGGGGCGGGCGCTATGGCGACTGTTGTACAACATTGGAGCGGGCACAGGTGAAGGCGGACGAGGGAGGTGTGCCAATGCCCGTCTGGGCCATCGGTCGACTTACCCACTCACTCACACAGACATGCACGCCCAAAACAGGGGACAGGCGTCGGCTGGAGTCGCTGGCGGGCGCAGACAAAGACAGGGACAAGACAAGACGACGCCTCTGCAGGCCGACGAGGGTTCACGCGCCGAGAGGAAGGGAATGGGGAGAGTGGATCTATTTTGGGGCTCAGCACGCGTGCGTTCCTGACTACAGGCTTAGCTGCCCGTTGCAAGGGCGAGTGCGGTGTCCGGGCGGTGGACACGGCGGAGGAGAGGGGGTGGGCTTTGGCCAGCACTCAGCAGAAGGGGCACGAAAAAGGACGAGAGGGCGGTGGGCGCCGGGCACATGAGGCGCGCGCGAGGCGAGGGTGGCGGTGGTGTGTGTGTGTGGTTTTGGTGCTGGCCGTGGTTGTGGGAGGAGGGGGTTGTTGCGATGGTAGTGGTGGAGGTGGTGTTGGTGTTGGACGTGGATGTATGCGCTGCAGTAGGCTACGATACGCTACGCTACGCTGCACTGCGCTGCTGCTCTGGTGCTCTGGTGCTCTGCGACGTGCGACGGAGCGAGGCCATGGGCTGCAAAGGGCGGCAGCGCCAACGACGAGGCCAGCGCACGGCCCCAGGTACGAGGACGCGCGACGCTGCTAAAACCCCAATTCGGCCCAGAGACGCTATCGTGCGCAAACAGGTGTCCACCGCGGATGCACCGCCGGCCATGCGCGGCACAGTGAATACGCAGTGTGTGCTACGGATTCATCTCGCTGCTGCTGCCATCACTACACACACATCAAGCCTCTAGTATTTCTCTCCATCTCTCCTCTGAAATGCGTCTACAGAGGGCCGGCATACTTTGGCTGGCGGGGCAACCACTTCACCACAAACGCCAAGGAGCGGGTACAGTGCATGTGTGTATATGCACACATGTCCGTATCTATGTAAGTGTGTCTGGATGTACGTATGTACTATGCACACAAGTACATACGTACATACACCAGCCGCCGCCGAGGACAGCGCAGCGCAGTGCCGTGCCGTGCCGTGCAAAGTCAAAATAAGTGCGAATGCGTGTGTGTGTCCATGGCTCCATGTCACGCACGCATGCTACATCCATGAGCAGCCTGCCAAGCCTTGTTTCAGACATCTTCAGACTCCCTCGCCCGCTCCGAGCTGCCTCAGGCCCACCCCTGTCGTCCGACGCAAGCACCCAAGCTCGACACCAATGCACCACTCCTGTAACCCGTCACTCAAGCACTAGATCCCTCCCTCCCTCCCACCACCACAACCGCACCCCCCCAGTCTCTAACATGTCTCTTGTTTCTGGGCCCGGGCGTGCTGCCACCACGGCCATGCCCGACAACACGCTTCTCTTCGTCGACAAGCACGTCCGCTACATCCAGAGCCTCGATACTGTGCGTGCGTCCTGCTTTTGCCTGGCCGCGCAAGCACCCGGCCCTCAAATCCCGCGCTGACCCGCTCCAGCGCAAAGACGAGCTCGAGTACTGGCTCACCGAGCACTTGCGCCTCAACGGCCTCTACTGGGGGCTGACGGCCCTGCACCTCCTCGGCCATCCCCATGCCCTTCCTAGGGCTGGCATTCTGGACTTTGTATTCTCCTGCTTGCACCCTGACGGCGGCTTTGGTGCTGCCCCCGGCCACGATGCACACATGCTCTACACTGTGAGTGCCGTCCAGATACTCGCTACGCTAGACGCTTTTGCCGAGCTTGACGAGCGCATCCCCGGCGGCCGCCACAAGGTTGGACAGTGTAAGTTGCTCGCGCGTCGCTCGTCGTCTTCGCACGAGGAGGAATAGTCGCACTCATGCCATGTCTAGTCATTGCAAACTTGCAGGATCCCCAAACAGGCACATTTGCAGGTGACGAGTGGGGCGAGCAAGATACTCGCTTCCTATACGGTGCACTGAATGCCCTCTCGCTCATGGGACTGCTCAATCTGGTCGATGTTGCAAAAGCGGCTCAATACGTGCATTCGTGCGCCAACTTTGATGGCGGCTACGGAACCAGCCCTGGCGCCGAGTCGCACGCTGGGCAGGTGTTCACGTGTGTTGGCGCACTGACCATCGCTGGTCGACTCGACCTTGTCAACCACCAAAAGCTTGCCGCATGGCTGAGCGAGCGACAGCTCAAAAATGGTGGCCTAAACGGGCGGCCAGAGAAGAAGGAAGATGTTTGCTACAGCTGGTGGGTCATGAGCAGCATGGCCATGCTGGACAAGCTGCACTGGATAGACGGCACCAAGTTGACGCAATTCATCTTGCAGTGCCAGGTACGTAGCTGTCTGTCTTTGCTCGAGCTTGCATCTGATGTCTGTAGGACCCGGAACTAGGTGGCCTCGCAGACCGCCCAGGCGACATGGTCGATGTCTTCCATACCGTCTTCGGCATTGCTGGTCTAAGTCTTCTCAAGTACCCAGGCCTTGAAGAGGTAGATCCCGTCTAGTATGTGCTTTCTCTCGCGTGTCCTGAACATAGACACTGACTTTGAACTAGCTGCATGCCTCGATCTGTGACTCGTAGGTGCTTAGGTAAGTGACCGGTAATGCCATGGATCAAGTCTGCGTCCGGCCTGTTCTCGTATCTGCTCAGTGCAAGTTGTAAATGTCTGCACTCACCATGTACATGTCACCCGTCATTGGATGCATCCAGCTCTGGAGCGACTGCTTGCATCCCTGCCCCATGGCAGTCCATGTGCGTGCGCAGTCCAGTCTCCTGCCATTGCCCTCCCGCTATCTAATACCTCACGGCTTCTCCATAGGTGCTGAGACACAAAGCGGGAGGAAAGTAACGGTGGCTGCCTCTTTTGTCAGTGCCGAGCCTCTCCACGTGCTCTGCCTGCTAGAACACCACCAACAAACTTTCCCCTCGTCTGCAGATACTGTGTGCCTTCCCCCCATGTCCTGACTGCGAGTGCTTCTGTCTCTTTCTCTACTTCCTCTTACCTGCTCAGGCCATGGGCTGGAGCTACCGCAGCGGTCGGCAGCCATCTCTGTATTGCACCTCTCATGAGCAGGTCTTCCACTGCCACTTCGCCTTCTCCTCTGTCAGCCCGCTCCTTTCGCAACACTTCGCATTTGCTACTGTGCCGCTGTGCTGCTCTTGTGTCTGCTCCAGTTACGCTCCTTACAAACGCCAGTGCTCACGCTGCAGTTTCTCCTTTGCAGACTGCGACCTCTGCAATCGTCCGGCATGGCTAACATACCGCTTCACTGCAACATCTGTCCCAAGAAACCAAATTTTAGCGATGTCTCCCATCTACTTACCCACATCGCCAGCAAGGGCCACTTATCCAACTACTACAAGGTCAAGGTCCGCTCCACAAATGAGGAATCATCCCGTCAACTCATCGAGACATACGACCAATGGTATGCTGAGTGGTCTGTTGAGGAGCTCATGTCGGAGCGGATGAATCAAAAGGACAAACGTCGCACTCGGGCAAAGCCAGCTGGTATAGCCCATGATGTCTGCGGTCCATTGCATGGCAATGTTGCTAACTTCACTGACCTGTAGCCCGTTCTACTTCTGCTCCCAAGATTGAGGCTCCTGTGCCACGTCCCGTTCGTCGCGCTGCCGCCGCTGGTAACTTTCTCGATCCCCGTCTCGCAGAGCAACAGCGCCAGCATACAGCGATAAAGGTGGAGCAATCGCCTTCACCCATCTCTCAAACTGCAGGCCCAGTTCTCCGTAACCGCAACACTTTCGCGCCCCATATGCAATACTGGCCTACAGAGTCGCGCGCCAGCTCTCAAAGCTACACGAACCCCGATTATGAGACCTCGAGTGAATACTCGGACCCAAGCGAGAGGCGGCGATCATACCAACATGCAGCGGCTTCTTGTGCAATTGAGGATGATCCTACAGATGTAGCGGACTTGATGGCTGTCAGTGAGTCAACCAAGCTCAAGGGTGTGTACTGGCCTGGGATGGACATTTTTGATTCAGCTACCCCGGAGATGCGCCGCAAGAGGAACCAAAAGAAAGACAGTTCTGTTGTTGCACAGTTAGAGCTCAACTCCTTGGATGTTGAGGCAACGGAGCTCATTTTCACTCCTTTGGGGACGTTCAAGCGACAACGAAGAATCTCATGTTCTGAGTCTGATGGAGATGAGGTTGAGCTCAAATCCGAGAGCTCTCCTCCAATGCGCAGGCGTCCTGCACTCGCGCATCTCGACGTCAACACCTCTCGTCGTTCCAGACAACCAAATCACCCTGCATTCCCCTTCCTGGATCGCAGCCAGTACGATGAAGATTATGGCCGCGCTAGCAATCGCGCTCGCGCATCAAAGCGAAAGCGGTTTGATGTCTACCAAGATGACAGCGCAGTTTCATTCTCACAACCTAGCAGTATGACCTATCTGACATCGGCCTTCACACGTCAGCCCTCGCCGAGTCCGACAGCCCCTTTTCATACTTACAAGCCTTTCAATGATTCGTTTCAATACGATAACAAGGAGAACATCATGCCCTCGTTTCATCAAACAGCATATGGCAACGTCCATAGCCATCAGAGTACTGGCTACCAGTACCCTGCTTACGCCTATGGCCTAGGCCCTGATCATCAGGTCTTCCAGTACAGTACCCACTTGTACAATGCGGCTAATGACTACCCGCAACACGACCAAGACGACGATGACGACCAACGCACTGTCACTGCGCCGCCTTCTCCGTCTACGAGCTAAAGGATTACCATGTCATGTCGAACTCTCAACACGATACCTACAACTTGGCATACCATTCTCGATGCGTTTACAAACTCACGCTTCGGGCGTCTTCTCTTAAAGACATTTTAGTGCTCCGCTTTTGCATGATATCATACAATTTATTGCCGTATCCTATACCGTCGACTATGATATATCCGAAGAGTGGCAGGCTGAAAAGATCACTGGAAAGATACTCAGACATGTCCTCTCTCATTTCTATACCGTTCCCTACTGTTCAATTTTTCTGATGAAAATGGGTTGCTGGTGAACAGCTGCTGAGCATATATAGTATCGCTGCTTTTACGTCTTCATCGTTAATAAAGTAGCTGTGATAGAATCTATCTCGGTGTTTCAATGTCTTGTCTATAAACACACGGCTGTGCACCCCATGTACGCCCATGTACTCTTGGGCGGCTTCTAGTTTCATCTCCGCAATTACTCTACCCTCTTCTAATTAATATTTTCTACTCATATATCGATTCTCGCTCGATATCTGTGAATGCTTCTTCCTTTTTCTGATAATATGCCCAAAATAGTTGGTTCCTTCTACTCTTTATCCAGCTTCTCATACTCCATTCCTCTTCTTAACCTTTACTCCCACTTTCCGCTTCCACCCATGACCTTACTCCTCCTCACTTTTTCTAGATGCTCAACACTCTCATACCCATTCACCTTGGCGTATGCAATTCTTAAACCCCCGCCAACAACCCACATGATGACTCCACTTACCACAAATAAGCCCACGCGCTGGGTGGTGGTAAGAAGTTGGAAGATTGGATACGGGTAAAAGCCATTTTGAGAGTAGCAGATTTCCTAAGGCATTGTCAGAGCAGCGAAGCAACATGTGAAAAGTCAAGAAGTTCATGACTTACGATCCAGATCCAATAGGAAAAGGCGACAATGGTAGAAAGAGCAAGAGTTATCATGGGCGCCGACTCGTTCATGGGCGTTGTGGGCCATGGAGGGGAGAGCAGCAGAGAGTCTACGGTAAGAACAACAGCAGGCACGAGATGAAATCCAATATCATAGAATACGGGTGGTAGTGGTATTTCTCTGTGACATTCACGTCAGCCCTGTTCGTTTTGACCAACTACTATCATATCGACGACGGCAATGCGTTGAGTAGGTTAGAAAACAAAGTTATACATACGGGCTTACAAGCAGTTTCCCATCAATAGCCTTGATTGTCCAGTAAAGCACTGAAATGGTGATTTCCATTGGTGCTGCGACCAACGCTAGGTAGTTCTTCAACCTAAAGAGGTGCAATGAGAAAGCCGCTGCGGGTGGGTCGGAAGGCATATCCGGGGATCGGTCCAAGGCTGTGGATGTCAGGTCCGCCAAAAGGGCGACGATGAAGGTTAGGGTAGAGATGGAGAGACCGAGTATGGTCAGGAATTGGAGATGCCACCCAAATGAAGAACTCTAACCGACATGTCAGGATACTTGTGTGTAATCGTACTTGGTGAACTGTAAAAACATACAAAGACATTTGGATTATCGGCCAAACTTGGATATGTTAGTTTCTTTTTTTTGTTCTACCCTTTTGGAAGCACGTACAATTTGAAAGATAGGTAGAAACTAATCAGGCCAATGACCTACGTCCCAGTTGATCAGCATGTAAAGTTTGTCTTTATTTTTTTTCTCACGACAACTCGGTTCTGCAACTCACATGCACAGCACCTGAAAATCCTTTAGAGGGAGAGTCAAATCGTTGGAGCGGATGCCGCCGGCTCGACGTGGGCTTGATCTCAGCCGACGTTTTGGATGCCATCTCGCTCTTCACGATTATGATCAAGATTGTAAAAGAAGATAACTTGATAGTGAAATGACCGCCTGATAAACGAGATTCGAAGGATAGAACGTTGTACAAGACAAAAAGAAAGTGTGCAGAGTAGGAACCCTAGCGTTTACAAGACGTGACGTATTCAGTGGATACACAACAAAGTTCACCTTGACAGGGTACAAGCCAAGCACACGTGGGTCCCGCTGTCGTGTCGGATGGAGCCTCGGAAGGGTTCCGCATCCGGATCTGACTAAGCTGTGGAAGCATGTAACTTCCCTCTTGCAACCCTCGCACTTCATCCGTTTATGCTATTCATACTCTCCTCAACATATGTAAGCTCGCACCCCACGTTTCCCAGTCATCTGACGCCGGGTGGATAAAAGCTTGCCGCGCTTGAGGCTATTCTTCGGCTCATCCATAAGATGCCGAGCGAAACCAGTCCGAGAACGAATCAGGTTGTCCGGATGGCAAAACCTCGGTACACATAGCAATCCCGCTATGTTGGCTTCTAAAATCGGCCAATGATACATATCTGTGCTTCTCCACATTATCGTGTCGCGATGAAGAGGTTGGTGGGATAACAGCATGTCTATCGGAAAGACGGACAAACAGCCCGAAAACAGGATGGGGTGGAGCGGGTGAAACTTAGGTACATAAGATTTGAAGGGCTGCACTTTAAAAGAAAGGTACCAAGCGGTGGTACTCGCAACGTATAATTTGCATCTCGGCTGCATGTAGCAAAAAACAACGTTTATACTCTCTTTTCCCCAGTCTCAGAGTCCTGGTCACGGCTCTATCTCGTCACACATCTACAGCCATGAGCTCAAAAGTTGAGACTACTCTCCAGTCTCTGACACTGGAAGAGAAGATCACTCTCCTTGCTGGCAAGGACTTTTGGGAAACAGTTTCAATACCAGAAAAAGGCGTTCCTGCTATTAAGGTACGGCTTGCAACTACAGCAATGGGCGTGCATCGAATCTGACAATTGGAAGACCAGCGATGGACCGAACGGCGCACGCGGTGGAGTCTTTACTGGAGGAACACGAGCAGCCTGTTTCCCTGCTGCAGTATGCACGGCCGCAACGTGGGATCCTGCAAACGGAAAGCGGATAGGCCATGCCTTGGCAGAGGAAACCAAGACCAAGAGCGCGAGAGTGCTGTATGTGTACTTCTTGATAGTGCATGGACATTACTAACAGTCTTATCATAGACTCGCACCCACCATGTGCAACCACAGGCATCCACTCGGTGGTAGAAACTTTGAATCATTCTCAGAGGATCCGTATCTAGCCGGAAAGATGGCTGCCAATGTTGTGAATGGACTCCAGGAGAAAGGCATTGCAGCAACGATCAAGCACTTTGCGGCAAACGAGCAAGAGACAGATCGCCTGCGTGTCAATGAGATTGTCTCGGAACGTGCGCTGAGAGAAATCTACATGAAGCCTTTTGAGATCACTGTCAAAGAAGCCAATCCTCTTGCCGTTATGACCGCGTATAATAAGGTCAACGGTACACATGCGGACTCAAACGAGTTCTTATTAAAGCAAGTTCTGCGTGGCGAATGGGGCTGGAACGGCCTTGTTATGAGCGATTGGGGCGGCACAAACTCTACTGCCGACTCACTGAATGCTGGACTTGACCTCGAAATGCCTGGACCAACAAGATGGCGTAGCGTCGAAGCAGTGACCGAGGCGGTTAAGAAGGGCGAAGTTACAGAAGCTACCATCACCGAGCGAGCGAAGAACGTTTTGAATCTGATTGAGAAGGTAGGAGCATTTGAAAACCCAGAGATACCACCAGAACGGTCTGTAATCGACCCGAAGCATTGCAAACTCATCCGCGATGTTGCCGGACAGGGAATCACGCTGTTGAAGAATAATGGTGTTTTGCCGCTCAGAAAAGAGAAAGCCAAAGGCAAGAAGATTGGGCTTTTTGGTCTGGCCAAGGAAGCTCTTATCCATGGCGGTGGCAGTGCGTCTTTGAATGCTCATTACCGCATCACGCCAGAGGAAGGCCTCAAATCTGCATATGGCGACGACGTAGAATTCAAGTTCGCCAAGGGCGCAGCAACGTACCGACTCCTCCCTCCTCTATCAAAAGGCTGTAGAGACATGGATGGACATGATGGATGGACGATGACGCTTTTCGGCAAAGACAACAGAAGTAGGCCGATCAAAAGCGCTCACCGTGTCAAAGAGGCTGCGTTCTCTCCTCTTCTGGAACATCAGGCCAAACACAGTGAGGTCGTATTTGGCGCAACTTTTTACCCCGCCGAGACTGGCTGGCATTATCTTGGATGCTCAGGTATCGGCCCAACGACTGTATACATCAGCGAGAAACTCGTTTTCGAGCAAAAACACAACTCGCCCGACGCAATGGGCTTCCTCTTCGGCGGCAACCCCGAGAAAGAGTTCCGCCACTATTTTGTAAAAGACCAATGCTACAAGATCGAAATCATTTCCAAACCGCCAAGCGGCAGCAACGACGACGCCGGCATCCTCGACGGTCTCCCGGGTTTCAGACTCGGCTTCATGTACGAGAAAGAGCACGACAAGGACCTTGCCGCCGAAGCCCAAGCCGTCGCCAAAGACTGCGACTACGCCCTCGTCTTCACGGGCCACACGCCCGTCTGGGAAACCGAAGGCCAAGACCAAGCCAGCTTCCACCTGCCACGGGAAGGCACACAAGACAAGCTCATCGCCGCCGTAGCCTCCGTCAACCCGCAAACCATAGTCGTAAACTCTACCGGCGTAGCCGTCGCCTTGCCCTGGCTCGACAACGTCGCCGCCCTCATCCAAGCCTGGTTCCCCGGCCAAGAAGCCGGAAACGCAATCGCGGATATCATATCAGGTGCCGTGAATCCCTCGGGTCACCTCCCCATCTCCTGGCCTAAACGCATCGAAGATGCACCTGCTCATGGCAATTTCCCCGGCGAGAGGGATGAGAGTGGTCAGCTTACTGTCGAGTACGCCGAAGGCGTCTTCGTGGGGTATCGACACTACGATCGTCTTGATAAGGGGACTGTGCATTTTCCGTTTGGATTCGGGTTGTCGTATACGACGTTTGCCATCTCAAACACTGCCGTTGCAGAGCCTTCTTCTGGTACTTTTAATGCGTCGACTACGGTTACGAATACGGGAAGTGTGGCTGGAGCTGTGGTTGTGCAGGTGTATGTTGGCAAGAAGGAAAAGTCAGATGAACATCCTGTCAAGACGCTTGCAGCGTTCCACAAGGTGCATTTGCTGCCTGGGGAAGAGACGGTGGTTTCGCTGTCATTTGCGAATAGGGATTTTGCATACTTTGATGAGGGAGCCACGGAGTGGGTGGTGGAGAAGGGTTTGTATGAGGTTTCCTTTGCGCAGAGTGCGGGACATGTGGATGAGGTTGTTGAGGTTGAGGTTGAAGGGGTGAGGGGGTTGAAGATTTAAAAAAAAAAAAAGTCTGTGGAATGGATTTTTTTTGGAATGGGTGGAATGTTTGAAATGATATGATCATTCGAGTATCTTGGTAATTAGCGGTTATGAAGAGACGATTGATTATATTAACTGCTTAACACTTATTTGCCTAAATATGATTATGTGCTCGTGATACCTAGTCACTGCATATGTGGTGGGACTTTGCATGTAGAAACCTGAGTTGGATGTATTGCTCTTGAGAACCACAGAGATCACATGTTTAGGAATGACTGGTATGGATATCTCAAAAAAAAGTCACATATACCAAATACACACTTGGAGCCTCAGCCAACGTCTCTCGTTCCAGACAAAAACGCACGCATCTAGACTTGTGTATTTTTTTGAGTATCTGTTATTTTCTTCTGAGATTGAAGTGGGTTGGTAGGGAGGAGAGGCGTACGGATATGCAGCGTGATGCATAATCCTGGTCGTTCTCCAAGAACCAAAATACGACTACTGTATCATACACCTACATATTGCTACACTACTAGATACATAGTGTCGTCATACATCTACACACCCTAGCATCTCACATCCCCCTAGCGGTGAGCGTCGCCCGGTAAAGCAAAAACCAAACAAACAAATCAGCGGAGTCGATATCCGACCGAACCAACGTAGACGCTGCACGGCCATCTACTCATTCAGGGCCACATTCTTTTGACACCTATCACTCACCTTTTTCTTTTTCCACTTTTCTTTGCTTTTACCTACCTCACACATCGTAACACCCTTTCCGCTTCAACGAGGCGGTCAAGCCCCAGATAAGCGGCATCTTGGTAACCCTTGGCCTCGCATCTACACATGTCTCTCTCTCTCTGCTCTCTTTTCGCTATCTTACCGCTCAAATCTCGCCGAAAATGAGGCGAGACAAAAGTACCGAGCGTTCGACCCCAAGTCTTTTCGGCAGTCGATAGGCCCAAAAGCAAAAACTCGGCCCCGTGCGTATCCCCCATGTCCACACACACACGCCATATATGTATGTGATAAGGTTTTGAGAGTATTTGTCAGCCATATGGCGCAAAGAACTCGGGGTGAGCCGTGAGTCCCAGTTTATTGCTGGGACGTGTGTGAACTTGTCGTGTTACAACGTTAGACCTAGTACCAGAAGAGAGTGGTTGCTGCCCAAAAGCCCTAAAGTTTGGACCAGGCATACTACTGCGACTTGGGTGGATAAGCTGACATTTGACGCTTTTCTCTTTCTCCACTATTTTGTGTAACGTTGCGGGTTGGAAAAGGAAAGAGGACAAATGGTCAGACGGGTGAAGAAGGGTCGAAAGCGTGGCTGAGGGAGAATCGAGCACTTGGCAGAGCGTATATACCAGTGCTTGTGCCAGATATAGTGGCAAAAAGCAACAATACACAGCTCTTATCTGCGTGTACGGTGTTAGCCAGTGCAAGAGGGCCCCATATCTCTGATTTTTGTTTTCAAAGGCTCCATTCATCCCGCTCTTGCAGCCCCCAAGTTTGCCCTTTTTCTTCTTTTTCTCCACGTTGATCATTTTTTCTCCTTGGTCCTCGTCTCCCACGGCCCCACGCCGCTAGAAAAGTCCTAGAGTAGAAAGAAGCGAAAGTTGTCGGCTTCGCCGTGTTGGAAAGCTTTCGGGCAAGTATTCCCGCAAGAGAGACGCGGCACCATTACTCGCTTTTAATCGTGTCCATGTGTACATATGTAGTGTAGATACAGAAACAGATAAGGTGCTGTGGAGTCCCTTTTTACTAGTATACCTTGCTCACCTGAGATCATCCCACCAAAAGCCCATGGACGAGCACGACACATGTCCTGACATCCCTGCAAGACTAGTCGAAAACAGTATGGCGCGTACACCGCCACAACGGCACACGCAAACACACCGCAATCTTGGGCCAGCGTGCACAGTCCCTCATGGGCAAAACTGCAAAATTGCATGCTGAACCTTGATGCGTATGTATCGTGAATTTGGTTATGCATGTGCTTCGGTAGGGGTCATGGGTATGGGCATCGTAGGTTCTAGATGCGCATGCGTCAGGGCCCGGCGGCCAGGCCTAGAATTTTTGTTCAACGTGTTATTTTCTGCCTGGACAAAAGGCTTCACCACGACAGCATACGACTGCCAGGAGCGGATAATCACGCCGTGGCGCTGCTTTGCCATGTGTGAGTGTACGCATCCGTACGGGTCCTATTGGTGGCACACACAGAAAGGTTTCGTCCGTAGCGCAAACGAGGGGGAAACAGCGAGTGGATACGGAGCAGGACACTCATGGTCGGTTGGGCTCCATGTGCCATGAGGCGTCCGGAAAAGCCGACTTCTCGGGATTCCTACCAGAAGGCGTATCTCACCGGGAACGGGAATCAAAATGTGCCATGGACCTTATACGTAAAGGTAAACGTTGCTTCTTCTTCTTCAAGAGGGCTTGTGACAATTCTTCGATGGCGTCGAAAAAAATGTGGGGCTGCAGCATGGTGAACTGTATCTCCGGCAAACGGCAATGGCCGGATTTATCTTCCATCTCTTCTGATTGCGTGGACAGCCTTGCATACGGGATGCATTTGTTGGCCGAGATACTATTGAACAATCGGCCGGTCACAGTGAGCTGGCTCTGATGCTTCTCCTCATAGGAATCGCCTCTTCGGTGTATTGGTTCTAAAATGAACACGGTAAACCGAACCAGGGTTTTTGGTAGTCGTCTCCACTCTGTTCAAGGGTGTGAGACTGGATGCAGACGAGGAACAGGATTATCAATCCCTTCATGTCTGTGCAACCAAACAGTGGGGGAGGGACGCCAAGGAAAATCGCATCAACGGATGGAAACCAAATATATGGAACATGGAATGATGTGTAAGCAGAGCATTAGACGATTAGGTAGGCAATGACCTTAAAAGCATTTACAAGTCAGAGAAGAGGAGAACGGCGAAGAAACATATGTTACATTTAAGACAAACGGGAAAGGAAGGAGCAGGCGACGTAAGTACGTAACATAACTGACAAGGGTGCAATGCAATAAGGAAAAACGCTTCACCCACATAATCCAAAATTTGTCAATCGTCCGGCTTCGTAGTCTCATTTTGCCTCATGACAAGCATTCCATCGTCAGATTTTGGCCTTTATTAGTGCGACAGAAAAGTCCAAGCCACTGTCAATGTGATCTTGCTGCCCAGCAGCGCCACCAAGATCCAATGCTGACTTGCTTCTGTCCAAAAAACAACAACATAATGTGACAACCTATGCGGCTCACTCATGTTGCTTCGCCTGACAATCATACGCTTGATGAATTCCAAGCCCCAGGTATCGTGCGATGAGGCTGATTCAAGCAGGATGCCTGCCTAAATTGGTCGCATCTGAGGGAAAATGCCAGTGGGTCCAACAGGCATGACGGGTGCACCTGCAGTTGAAGGGCCTAGGCGGTGGAACATTTGCACCAGGCGCTCTCCAACACTAGGCTCAAGTTCGGTGCCATCCCTTGCAATCTTGACTTCGCGATTGGCATTCCATGGGTTGCGGAGGCCCCTTGCACGGTAAAATGGAAGGCGGTTTGTTGAAATCCACTCAATCTTGAATGGCTTGCCCCAGCCTTGCGCAACAGCTGCGGCATCTCCATCCACGGCTTGATGGACTGCTTCCTCTTTTTCGACCTTTTTGGATTCCTTCTCTTCCTCTCCTTCTTCTTTTTCTGCATCAGATAGCTCTGCCTCCCAAAAAATGGTGCCACGCGCAGAGTCGTCAATAATCCTTCCTGGGGGTGCCCACTCAGTTGCTGCAGTAGGAATCGATTTAGGCACATCTGACGCATCGATGATGGCTTCGGGCTTGGGTGCCGAGCCTATCACGCGAGAACCATCATCGAGGATTGGTGATGCCATGCGGGCGTAGCCAAAATACTCGCCCGACTTATTCGCAGAAAAAATGAGATAGACGTTTTGAGCAGACTGTCTTGCGTCAGTTATACGTAGTGAAATGTAACCAAGAACAACTCACCTGGAAGGCTTTGTTCAGGATATCCTCATTGTGAGACTGGGTAGCCCAAATCCCGTTCCGTACGCTGAGCTCCAGGTCTTGTAGGGTGAGGCTTTTGACAATAAAGTATTTGTTTGCAACATCAGCAGAGGGTTTCTCGCCGTCAATTCCTTTCTGAACAGGCGGCTCGACTGCACCTCCTGCAAGATCGTCAGGGGTACTGTCCTGGGCCGGCGTTTCTGGTCGAGAAGTGTGCTTCTGTTGGTCTATCATAGCTGAAGGTGCCGTAGGAACACCTGACGCTGGGGCTGAACTGCGTCGAAGGCGACAGACTAGTCGTACGCCATTGAAGCGTGAATCGTGAAATCGATGCATCGCAGCCGTACAAGACTCCTCTGTACGATAGTTGACAAAGGCGCAGTTGCTCTTGGAAATCAAGAACAGACTCTCAATGTCTTTTGTAGCATCGCGAGAGAAATGGTCCTTCAGAGCAACTACCGTAGTTCCAGGAGGAAGGTTTCCAACCCAAAGTGCGTGTCCGGACTGTTTGGGTTTTCGTGGCGGTCCACGAGGAATCGAACTTAGAGGTCCCGAGCGAAGCATTCCTACACGAGCAATTAGCCTTCGTGTTCTTGGAAATGACGGTACCACACAAACGGATAGGAGAATCCTGCAGACCTACCGGAGGGCGACGTCAACTGGGTCCCATAGGGAGTCGTAAAGGTGGCTGGGTCGCCTTGGAAGCCTGCTGTAGACATCCGAGGGCCTGAGAAATTGCCATCAATATGCGAATGATCTGTGGCCTGTCCCTGCATACCAGTGTTTGAAAAACTTGCTCTTCTACCGTACATTGCTTGACCTTGAGGAGCTTGTGCTGCGAATCCCGGACTGAAATGCCCTTGAGGGCCATATGGCACTGGGTAATACATGTAGTGAGAGGCTTGTTGGTAGTGTTGGTATGGCGCTTGCATCGGTGCCGCACCAGCTGAACGAGACTGGTTGGTGGTAAAAGAAGGGTATGCGCTGTACTGAGAGCCATGCTGGGGCATGAAGGATTGTTGGTGCATGCCCATAGGAAAATTAGGTCCGTATGGCGAGTGCGATGGCATGTTGCCTGGCATTTGCAAGCTGTGGCCAAGTTGATACGCCATGGCCGATGTCGATGCACCTGAAAGTGAGCGTGGTACTGTAGGAGCGTTGAGTGAAGAATCATCGCCAGCGCTTAAGTCTGGCAACGTCCCAATCATTGCGCCCATGTTAAGCGAAGATGTGTTGTGTTCTTGAGGTTGATAGTGTCCGGTCGGATGCGCGGCTGAGCGGAAGTCTTGTCGATGCTGTCCTTGGGGGAGAGCGCTGAGCTGAGAGTGAAATGGAGAGCTTGTGTCGGGTTTTGTAAAAGAAAGGTTTCCATCACGCGCAAAGGCAGTCGTAGGATTATCCATGGCTTGAGGCCGCGGGCCAGGTGGTAAGTCGCCCATGTGCTGTTCGTAAACGACCGGAAGAGGCACCCACTGTTGGACCCAAACGAAAGCCATGTTAGTCCATGTTACACTTAGAAAAAGGAATTCTAGGAAAACGAATGTGTAAATGCCCGGTGCCACACCAGCCCGTAAAGGTAGAGCACGACATACCTAGTTCTATATCAACCAGCCTTGGTGAGATGTGGCAATCCGGGGACGCCAGATACCGAGAGCAAGTCGCTTTCTGGGGAAAATTGTAATGGTGATGTGACAGCGAAACAAAGGAGGCTGTGAAGTGCTCGCGTGTAAAAAAAGAAGTCCAAAAGTAGGGGAAACCGTTTCGAGGGAAGATGAACGACTTCGGTTGATGTACCGGCTAGAGAAAGAGCTCGCTTAAGACGGAACGACGACGATGGTCAGAATTACACAACCACTCAGATGACAGAAACGATCTTGTAAGGCTCCGTGAGGTTTGGCGGCGCAACGGCAGGGACCGCAATGAGGGCAAGCGTACATGCGGCAGATATTAGAAGCTAGGATCACAGGGAGGAGCTCACTGGCGGGTCTAATGAGAACGGGAAGACCGCACGAGGGTTTTCGCGGGTTTTCTGCTTCAGTCGCCGCTGGCCGCAGTAACAGTCAGCCTTCTGATTGGCTCTGGAGGGTTCAAGTTGTGGCTGTCAGGATGGGAAGTGGAGCGGCATGGTCTGAACCGACACTCTGGAGGCGAAACGATCACCGTAGCGAAATGAGAGAAAGTCAATTGGATGCCTGAGTCAATGGAAGGTAGAACGTAAGCGTTGAGGAAAGTGGTATTTCATCACATGTGGCGAGTGATGCCGTTTCTAGATTGCCATGGGCCGATGGCGCTGATCATGGACTATCTTACCAAAGCTTAGCGGGTCCCTTGTAGCATGGCTTGGGCGGACAAAAAAAAGTTAGATTCGGCTTGTATAACGGAAGCCCGAGATCTACCAAGGGATGCTGGCGTATCCCTTGTAACGGTGTGTGTTTGTCTGTAATGGTGAAGAAAGTATTCGACCACACAAGTCGCGCTAGCACTTTGTTCCAAACCCGTTCGGTGCTGCCGGGTCATAAGATTCATGCTTTAGTTCAAGATGGTGAAGTAATCCTACACCACCCAGGGCAATGGGTCCGAAATGCACGCAGCTATACTGGCCAATTGACAAAGGCCACCGGGACGGTGATCAGATGCAGGCTGCATGGACTGAGCCGCCCAGAGAAGTCCGGTCGCCTAGAGAGCAGGGAGGAGGCGTGGACGCCGCGTGGACGCGTTAGGGCACCACGATAATGACCAGGCATGGAGCCAGCCCAGGGCGCTGACAAGGGACCCGGCAAAAGCATCGTCAGGGCTGTCAAGCTACGCAAGACCCAAGCAGTCTCGGCGGTGATACTCCCTTGGTAATGCTGCAGTAAGGCGTCAAGACCAGAGCGGAAGAAAGATGGAGCGTACGGGTATACTGTACGCCCTGGAGCCCCGTGAAGGTTTAGCGCCACTGCGACTTGGATGGCGCGAACATGGGCGGCCAAATGTCAGCAAAGCTGGCTTGAAGGCGACAGCAGAACGACATCTGACAAGGTCAGCACTCGGCGGTCCGCTGGGCTGGGTGGCCCGCAACCGTTTCCTCAAACATGAGAACGGGTTATGGGGCTGCCAATAACGGAGATGCGGGACTACTCGACTCCTACAGACGTCTTTGCCACGTTATCGGCGTGACCGCATCTCGACATGTTCAGAGATCTGCGCGCCACAGCACAGCCACCATGCTTGTGCCTGCGCGGTTATGATCGTCACCCGGCGAGCAGCCCGCCGACGCAGCACCTGTCCCGTCTGCAAGGGTGTTTATGGGTTTGTAGAGTATGACGCTGGTGGTGGTGTAAGAATAGACTACCGCAAATCCTGTATTGAAGGGATACGGTCAGGGTCACGGCGAATTGGCCGTACCGCTCCTCACTCTGCGCCAGCTTCGCCGTGTCGCTGCTGTCGCATGCAGCCCGTCGTACTACTATGTGTGCAGGCGTGCATGCATACTTGCTAGAGCTTGAAATGGCATGCGAACACCTTCACAGCCTGGAAACCATACTTGTCCTCTACGCTAATATGCAACTTGGGACATGGAAGACACCCGGCTGGGACTCCACACGGATATTTAAGGTGGCGTTATTTGCATCCGCATCAAGGGTCCAGCGATAAAGTTCCAGTCAAATCAGCTTGCAGTGGCCGATACCCACTCTGACATTGCCGTAGAGCCTCTTCGTGTCCACGGACTCGGCTAGATTCTTGCGGGGTCCTCGATACTCTAAGTGGGCAGGGTCCGTCGCAACTTTTCACCTTGTGGAGATGGAGAGTTCCGGTAGGCCCATGTACTAGCTTTTCCCGACCTATCCGTTCGCAATCATTGCTCCGACTAGCATTGCCATAGTGAGGCAACGGGGGCTGTGGAGGATCTGCTTCCAATTTTCTGCTTCATTTTGCCCAAGCGGGTTCTGCCGGCAAGCAGACTAAAGAATACATGCATGTATACGTACATACGTATGTATGTACATATTATGTACATACATACATGGTCCCTGGCGATCTTTCATCATCCCCACACACCTACCTGTGTCTTGCACTTGGTCGGGCGCGCTTGAAGTCTTGCCGCTGAACGAGAAACCAGGTGTACATCCTCCGTCATACCTGACTGTTAGCACATGCTAGATAGCCGCGGAGAATAGCTGATAGGGCACCAGAAATACAAATCACGGCTGCTAAGCTTCGTTTGTCATTAGGATGCTATGCATACCATCGCGATTTGGATATTGGGGCTGGCTTTAGGGCGACGTAGTCGGCTATGTGTATTCTACTATCTTGCCAATCGGTTTGCATACGCGCAGCCGGCATCGGCACGTTGTTAACTGTGTGAGGCGCTATCTTCAGCTCCAAGAGACAGACAGTCCAAGCTCGGATTCCGAGAAGCCTGGGTAACGCATGGCTTTCGCTTACAGCCTGCTAAAAGCATTCATGCGCATGCGAACGAAGAAACACATACTTACCAGGCGCAATGTGAAATCGCGGATTTCTCCATGGAGGAACGTGAACCAATGGCAGCGGCGCAGTGACACGCCGAACATTTGCCGTCGGCCTTTTGACGACTAGCGCTCGTCCCTGTTGTTGGACCCTACCAAACAATAGAGCGCGGAGCCTACCCGGCATACCTGCCCGTCCCATCCGGCTATTCGATATTCCGACTGCATTCAAGTTCACCGTGCCACGAACTTATTCAAAAACTCCTCGATGTATTGGAAGTAATGAGGCTCCGCAACAGTATCATTATGGCTACCATTTGGCAGTTCTCTCCATATTTTTGGGGCTTTACAAACGTCAAACAATCGCGTCATGTGCGAGGGTCTGTCAAAAAGAGTTAGTTACAGATATTTCGTATGAGATAGACTAAAATCCAAAAAAAACAAGGAGCCGGTGGCTGCTTACGGAATGATTTCGTCCTTGAGACCGCTAAGAAAAAGGACGGGTATCTTTGTAATCTTGGAAATCGTCTCTTCTGTGGGCCATATTTGGTGGCATAGGGGTGCCAGGAAACGAGCAGGAGGAAAGGCGCTGCTTCTGATCAGTGACGTCACCCAATAGGTGGTACGCGACTCACGTTGGTATAAGTTTTCTCATGGAAGTAAAGGTATTTTCCAGGATGATGGCTGCAATGTCGCCTTCTTTTTGGTTCCTAGCAGCTAATCCCACAGCAACAGCGCCGCCAATACTCTGGCCGTAGATTACGATTTTGGTGCCGCGAAGTTCGTGTCTTTGGCGAATGTAGTCGAGTCCAGTCTGTGCATCGATCATGAGCCCCTTTTCATTGGGGTTACCAGAAGATAGGCCATAACCGCGATATTGTAACATCAGCACATTGCATCGCAGCTCGTTCTCCAGTATCTTTGCGATGGGAAGGCGGTAGCCTATATTGCCGGCGTTGCCGTGGAACATAAGGATGGTAACGTTGCGCGCATGTTGCCTGTTGGCTCGAATGAGAAAGGCGCTTAGCGACTCGCCATCCGGTGTAGGAATAAATAACTCTTCAGAGTCGGTGATGCCAAATTGCGAGGGTCTGGGTACGTTTGTGCGAGCATCCGGGGGAAAGTTTCGCGGATATATGATCTCACTATTGTTGTTAGCCATGCGGACAAAATCGATTGCAACCATTGCGTACTTTTGCTTGAAGTAGAGGAGGCCGCTCAGCAGGGCAGCGATTCCAGACGATGCAATGAGCGGAACGCGCAGGTAGCCCATGAATGAATCGAGCGCGGAAGCCATGCTGCTGGGGCGGCCTCCAGTATCTGTGGGGCGTGTTGAGGATGCAATGGCAGGCGCCGAGCGGC
This sequence comes from Bipolaris zeicola 26-R-13, assembly GCF_000523435.1. Taxonomy (NCBI): domain Eukaryota; kingdom Fungi; phylum Ascomycota; class Dothideomycetes; order Pleosporales; family Pleosporaceae; genus Bipolaris; species Bipolaris zeicola. The sequence goes on from NW_006912069.1 coordinate 152,029, forward strand.
TTCTTGAGAACAGGGGTTTTGACGGAGGCGGAGATGAAGTCGTAGGCGAGGAAGAGAAGGGAGGAGAAATAGGAGACTCAACCATCCGGAATGCTGGACATGCGAGTGTACAGGGCGTTCCAACGCGCAAGTGCAGGAGTGAGTTGGAGTGTCGCATAGTGCGGCTGAAGGTTTCAGCCAGTTGCGCAGTGCCAAGACATGGAGCTGCGTAGCTCGGGCTGCCTGGTACACAGCGAGCTGCTCCGACAGCAACCACACGTCTTGCCCGCCACTCACCCTTCTACACGCTCTGTATACGACCAGTTCTTGTCCGTTGACCCTTGCAAGTCTCTGCCACTCCGAATTGCGATGATGATGACCACCGGCGCGCTGTCAGAAGGTATAGACCCCGCTGCACATGCTCAAGCTACAATGGAAGCTCACTCTTGCGCAGATGGCATTCATGTCGACATGAACCACCTCAAGAAGGGCGAGGTCAAGTAGGTCATTGCATCCCTTGGATATGCTTCCAGATTGCTAATTATAAGGGCAGCCTCGGAACATCTATGTATGTCGCTCTCCACTACCAATCGCGCCGTCTCTCACATCATGCAGCATGGCCATCAACTTCAAAGACGGTGTCATATTAGCCGCCGACAGTAGGACGACGACCGGAGCATACATCGCAAACCGAGTCACGGACAAACTCACACAAGTCCACGACACCATCTGGTGCTGCAGATCCGGTTCGGCAGCCGATACACAGGCGGTGGCCGACATTGTCCAATACCACCTGGGCATGTACGGCACCACCAACGACGAGCCCCCGACTACACAGACGGCAGCAGCGCTGTTCCAAGAACTTTGCTACTCCAACAAGGACCAACTTTCGTAAGTGCAACAAACGCTCAGGAAGAGCAGGCGCTGACTGTGCCGCAGTGCCGGACTGATCATTGCCGGATGGGACCACCGCCACGGCGGCCAAGTCTATTCGATCCCCCTGGGAGGCTCCCTTCACAAGCAATCATATGCGATTGGCGGTTCAGGATCAACATACATCTACGGTTACTGCGACGCAAACTGGAGGGAGAACATGAGTGAGGAGGAAGGTATCAAGTTCGTCAAGGGGGCACTCGCAGAGGCAATCAAGTGGGACGGCAGCTCTGGAGGTGTCATCCGCATGGTTGTACTCACGGGCAAGGGCGCACAGAGGCATTTGTACCTCCCCGACCAGAACTACGAGGGCCCAGGCAGGCAGTAGAGTCGGGAGTGTGAATGCTGGCTGATGGATAGACAAGCATGTATGATATGACACGACCCGACCCGACGACGATGTCGGAACGAGCTACATGAAACAAAAAAGGACGCAGATAGCAAAAGTGAAGTGACTATGAGATCAGCAGACGTGAAGTATGTAGCAATGTTTGGTTAGACAAGCAGACACGAGACTGCCGGGGAGGAGTAGACGTGGGAGCGAGGCGCAGCAAGCAGGCCAATGAGGTGGCGGGATTTGGCCATGGATTGCAGCGCTCCTATTTGCTCCGACTACTCAGAGGAAGAGACGTGTGGACGTGTGCCCAAGGATGCAGGCCGAGCACGCGCGGGGCATGGCTGCGAAGTCGCAGAGCAGACGAGGCGGGCTGGTGCTGGTGAGGTGTTTTTCCCCGTAGCCCCAGTGTAGGCGATAGGGCTCGTGGTGTCTGTGTGTCGTGTATGGAGATGCACAGTGTCGTCACATGGGCTTCGGAAGGTGGTGAATTGCAGCCAGGGTCTCCCTCCTCCTGCGAGCCACTCGTTGGTCTGTGACGTCCCGTTCGTTCCCCACGCCTTTCTCGAACAACACTTCGTCGCCCAACACGCCAGGTCTGTATCCTGTGCTCCATCCTCTTCTGCCTCTGCCCCCAACCCGGCGCGTGGCATCCAATTCCCCTCGAGTACGGCAGTCAGAGCAGGCTCGCATGCCCTATTCGCGCCCCCTGAAGCTGCGTCCAAGTTCGGGCTCTTTGCGATAAGGCTCAACAACATTGCACCACCGACACCGCCTTGCCAGCACCCTCTGTCTCCCGGCCCTCCCGTTCTGCCATCACAAACACAGTCGCTGTGTCGCATCCCCTCGCATCTCCCCGCCCCCTCAAAGAGTGGTAACTTGGATCGCCCTGCGAACGCGGCATGGGATCGCTTCTGGTGAGCGATTTCGGTGGGAACCACTTTCACACCAACATGTTTGGCGGCGCCAGCTCGCATCAGCAAACACCGGAATCTTCTACCGCCCAGCACACGCCCGTACGGCCCTCACCTTCACCCAGCGCAAATGCGCCGCGTGTAGGTGCTCCGTCTGCTGATGTTCCCATGGCCGATTCGGGAGCCCCGCAGTCGAGCTCGACACCAAGCCAGCGATCGCAGCAGCACAACAGCTCCCACCTGAGTGCCAGCACAGACTCCGCACCGTCAGCAGCCCAGGCCCCGGCCAGCCCCTGCTTCCGTCCGCACTCACAGCAACCCACGCCCTCTGGCTCAAACCCCGCCTCGGGCGCCTTCACAAACACAAGAACCATACCTTCAACAGGTCCAGCTCCCGTCCAGCCCTCACCGGCCCAGTCTCTGCGCTCGCCTGCACCATCGCCGAACCGCATCAAGGTCAAGAGCCTCTCCCATATTCAAAGCTTCGCTCTAGACGACTCCAGTCCCTTCTCCCAGTCGCGGTCGCTGGCGCGGCGGCACCGACGAGACCCGGCAGATGTCGGCCCTCAGTACGAGATTAGTGAGATGCCCGTCTCCGACATTATCGAAATGGTGGCGGGCTTGTTGACTAAAATCACAACAACAAACGATCGCCAACACGACCACCTGCATCGTCAAATCCCACCCCCAGAAGGCACATCAGGGCTCAGCCAGCAAACCACCAGCGTTCTTGCCTTCCATGGAAAGAACGTGCCCAGTATCTCCATCCTCAGCTACCTTAGCAGAATCCATAAATACTGCCCCACCACCTACGAAGTCTTTCTAAGTTTGCTTGTCTACTTTGACAGAATGACCGAGAGGGTAAATGCCGGCCCAATGTCTGGTCTTCGCAAGGCTAACCAACAGTCTGTGGAACGTTCGAGATCTGCCCTATCAGCAACTCCAACCAGTACAGATGGTGTACAATCTGAATCTGCTTCGGCTCAAGCCGCCACGCCTCCGCCTTCAGGATCTCTGGGCAAGGTAGCCGGTACTCCAGCTGAAGGTCATCAGCCACCCTCTCCTCCCCAGCAAGATTTGCACGCGGATACTGCGTTAAACCTCTCACATTTCTTTGTGGTTGACAGTTTCAACATTCATCGTCTTGTCATTGCTGGCGTGACGTGTGCAAGCAAGTTCTTCTCTGACGTGTTCTACACAAACTCAAGATATGCAAAGGTGTGTATATGTAAACGCATATGATTGGATTTTTGGCTAACATGACAAAGGTTGGTGGTCTGCCATTGGTTGAATTGAATCACCTGGAGCTGCAATTTCTGCTCTTGAACGACTTCCGCCTTGCTGTTCCCTTGGAGGAGATGGAGGCCTATGGAACTATGCTTGTGGAGTTTTATGCACGTGAAGTGGCCGAGCAACACGAGAAAGAGCAAAGTGCCAAACATCAATAGTGCAATCGATTTGAAAAAGATATTCTTCATGGCCGAATCAACTATTAGAGAAGTAAATATGGTAGGGAGGAGGAGGGTGGGCATAACAGAACCCCCGCCAAATGAGTGGTCAGGACACTGCACGCCCAACTAGAAAAGCGCCAGACGACACCAGTCTTGTGCGTCAGACATGCAGTCGACCAATTGTGCGCGTTGCGACAACTTTTCGACAACCAGGATCTTTGCATCCTAGTATAATTTGAGTGGAGACGGGCAACCCCAAGTCTCAGTATTCGACTGACATCTTTTTGAGCCAGTTTGCAGGCGGATGTATCTTGTTAGATGTGCTTAGATTTTGGGATACCAATTGTTTCTTCGTTCAAGAGAATATCATGAAATCATAGCAGACGTTCGTTTCCTTGAGAATGTGCTATCCTGGTTTCTCTGCTTGGATACCTGTTGATTTAATATCGGGGAGGTGCAATTGGAGGGAGCTGGTTGTTTTATATCATTAAATTATTAACACAAAAAAGCATTGATGCAAAAAGCTTTGTTGCAGCACGATGCTGGCAAACTTGCCCCATTTCCCACTGTGCGGGAAAACCTCCCCTGCTAGAAAGTGAGGCTGACCGCCGTTGTTGTCCCACGTCACGTCACCACCCAAAGAATGATGCAACAAATGAGGGGCACTCGGTGTACACCGTGTCTACGCATGGAGCATCAACATACGCATACGCGACGCAAACAAGCGGCCCCTCCCCTCCCCCCCTTCTTCCTCTATCCTAGACTTTCTCCACTCCAACACCCCACCTCTCTGAATCCCCGCTTGTCACGCAATCACAATTATCAGATCAGGAACTTAAGCAAGACCAGGCGAGGTGGGTGAAGCTGGACCCAGAAAAAACCCCTAAAAGAAAGGAAAAAGGAAAAAGGGGGTCCATTAACGCCGCTTTCCCCCCCCCTAGTCTCTCTCTCTCTCTTCCCGCCCCTTGGGCCTTGGACCTTGGACCCCTAAACAAACCGCCCGCTCCCCCGCCTAACTTTACTATACCAGATCCCTCGTCGTCGTCATATCCGGACCGTCTTTCCGCCCGTTTTTTTTCCTCCTTCAACCTACCTTCTTATACCTCGTATTGCATGTGCTTACACCTGGTAACACTACTTTTAATTCCCCCGGACGCGATGTTACTAGTTTACATAATCCATGCCACCTTTTTCGCCCAAATCTCACGCGCACTTTCTAACTCATACATGTGTGTTTTATGAATTTAGTCGATTGGAGAGAAAGAGGAAGAGAGGACAACGCTACACCGCTCAACGATACCACTAGAACGCAGCGCACGCAGCTTGGCCACAGCGCGACCACGCCAATTGAGCATCCGCGGGCTTTTTTGAACCCCACTTTTATTATTTGTTTTTTTAATACTACGCATAACTACTCCTTTTGATATGTAGTAAAGTTAGCTGTTGTGCTCTTGTGGAGCTCTCTCGACCCCCTTCCTGGCGGTGGGGAGATCGCAGGTCGAGTTCTGTTTCGGGATTGGGATTTGGTGGGTTTAAGATGAAAGGAGTGAGGTTGAGGCGATAAACTGATAAGGAAATGTACAAAGGGGGCGGTTTGGGTAGGATTTGTTTTGGTTGTGGGGTTGGTTTTGATATCAAGGTGCTTTGGTTTCAGGGGTAAATTTGATGGTTCTCGGTGTTCTGCGTTCCATGCATGTTTGGTGTTTTAGTGGGGACACACCTTCTTTCTTGGATCGCGTCTTGTGTTAATCTATCTGTCGGCGTTGGAAACCTTGTCCTTGTCCTCTTTCATCATTCCCCGTCCTTCTGTCTCTCTTTCTTTCTTCCCTTCTTGGGTAGTTGGCTGGATTTTTTTCGTTTTTTGACGTTCTTGCTCTCTTGTTTTTTTTCGGTGGAAGAACAAGGATTGACGACGATAACGAGCAAAAAGTATCAACACCGTCTTTTGCTTTCTTCTTCGTCTTCACCCCATTCGGTCCTTTTGGGGTAGGGAAATCGCTCGTTGTGTCTGTACTTGACGTGTGCTCAGTTTCGAGATCTGATTACTGTGAAGCGTTGAAGCGGCATTTTGAACTCTGGTGGCAATCTGTTGTTTTTGTGTTGCTCACTTTCGTCTTACTACCTCGTCTCCCACCCGCTGCGATATGCGCTCCCCAACTTCACCTTCACCGCCATTGCAGCAATCGCAGTTATCGCTTTCTTCAATCGCTCAATACGTATTTCTGGCCGGTTTAGCATATGTCCTCGCGGGAGCTCCTTTATCGTCCTTGATTAATTCCTCGTCATCTGATTCAGAAAGCTATAATGTCAATGGCAAAGCAAGAGAAGGAAAGGTTGTAGATGTGAGAACATTGGAGAGCCTCGTCATCCCGGAAACCAATCTGTCATGTGCAGAACACCGTTACAAGGGAGTTTACGTGCTGAGCCGAGATCCCCTGGTAATATACATTGAAGGGTTCTTGGGAGAAGGAGAGGGAAAAGAGGTTGTTGATTTGAGGTAAGTGACCCAACTTCATTTTCCTTTGCATCTGAAGCAGGGTGTGACCAAACCTTCGAGTTATTGCCTCCATACATAGCAATGCATCAGCCAGCATAAAAAATGTTGATAAACAAATGAGCCTTGCATAGAATGCATATCTCACCAAACCGCGAAATCAACACCTACCATACCCTTTTCTCAGGAACCCCCCAAACTAACATTTTACTTCGTTCAGCAAACCCCTCTTCAAACCCTCTACAATCTGGACCTCCGGCCGCGAATCTCTAAACCCCACCATCAGGCTCTCGGAAAAAGCCCCTTTACCACGCTCCGAAACCGTAAAATGCATCGAAGACCGCGCCCGCACCTTCCAAGGCTGGCGCCCAAACACCTTTGTCGAGAAACTCTGGACGCAGCGCTACGGCGAGGGTGGCCACTACACATACCACTACGACTGGAGCAGCGCGACCAAGCACAGTGGGCGCGTAAGCAGTTTCATGGTGTACGTCGATGGGCAGTGTGAGGGTGGGGGTACACATTTCCCGCGCCTTGAGAGGCCCAGGGATAAGAGTTGGTGTCGATTCATAGAGTGTGATGTTCAGGGTGCGTATGGGTCGTTATTTGCGCCTACAACTGCTACCGAGGGAAGTGGAGATGCCGAAAACGAGACTTCTACGACGAAGATTCCGCAGGATAGAGCGCAGGAAGATCTTGAGAAGGGTGTTATTTTCAAGCCGATTCCAGGAAACGCAGTGTATTGGGAGAATATACGGTCTGATGGGTCGGGATTTGCGGAGAGTTGGCATGCGGGGTTGCCGGTTATCAAGGGAGAGAAGATTGGGTTGAATATTTGGAGTTGGATGGTGGATGGGTATGTGCCTCCGTTGGATCAGATGCAGCAGGAAAAGACGAAGCAGCAAGACGAGATTAGGAAAAAATGAGAAATTTTGGAGGGGGGTTACATGAGAATGCGATGTACAGGAACAAGACGTACCGGTTGTTTATGGCAGACGAATACGCCCTTGTCAAAAGAAAAAACACTACAAGGAAGATGGAACCTACAAGAGAACAGACGCAGCAGTAATGATGAACGAAGGGAAATAATCACTGTAATGGGCACTCGGATCAAGTACAACAAACAAACAAAAAACAGGAATAATGTCAATCAACCATCTTAAACAATCTATGCACTACACAAAATTATACTACAAGCCTGTAATCCATTCAACATTCCCCTGATTACTCCCATGACAACCGACTTAGCCCAGAACCCTTCCAGCAGTCGCAGCCGTACTTCTGTCTTTAGTCTCAACCTTCCTCAAGCCCTTACCGGCAGTAATCTCACCAAGCAGGGCACCGCGGTCAGGTGCACCAGCTGGAGGCCTCATGCTAGGCATGGGTGGCGGCGGAGGAGCACCACCTAGAGGTGGCGGTGGGCCAGGAGGTGGTGGCGGGGCACCGCTTGAGGGCATAGGTGGAGGTGGAGGAATACCTGCAGGAGATGATCCTACGGCCGGGCTCTCAGCGCGAGGGCTCTTGTTATCCATCGAAGACAGAGGGCGTGGGGGCGCCATGGTGCCGAAAAGGATGGAGGCCAGCTGCTTGGCTCCACCTTGTGTGGGCGCTTCGTCATCGTCGGATGAGGAGTCATCGGAGTCGACTACAGACCAGTCATCATCATCTTGTCGTCCCAGCCTGCGGGCTGAGGGTGCAGCCGGCTCGTTAAAGGTAGGAATAGTAGACTTGTTGGCATTCTCTTGAGTCAGGCGATGGAAGGGGTTGGTAGACACTTCGCTTGTAGTGCTAGTTGGGCCAGGCGGAGTAGCAGTGTTGTTGTTCTCCTGGTTGGACATGGCCATCTTCTTCAAGAATGGGTTCTTGGTCTCAGTGTCGCCCATGCCAGGATGCGGGCTAGTGACAGACGACGCAGGCGGGCTAGCAATAGATGATGGCGGCGTGTTATGGGAAGCCTGTGGCATTGGTGGTGGCTGCGGAGGCTGAGACTCGCGTGGCAACTCCTGGCTAGCGGTAGGTGTGGTATCCTGAGGAGTAATGTTTTGTGGACCTTCATCATCCGAGGACTGATCATCGTCAAGTGCCTCCAGCTGCAATTGCAGCTGGCGTTCGCGTTCACGAGCAGCCTCGATCTCGGCACGCTGTGCTGCCAATCGCGCTTCCTTCTCCTTGGCGTCTTTGGAAGCAGCTTCTCTACGTTTCTTCTCTTCAGCCTTCTTCAATTTGCCTTGCTGGACCTGTTGCTCAAGAGCACGAAGTCTGGCTTGAGCGGCTTCCCGTTCACTAGCCAGCTCGCTCTCTTGTCTGCGCTCTTCTTCCCTATTCTTTATTAGTAAAAGTTTCGAAACGTAAGTCAGTGTGTACATACTCCATGCGTCTTGTCTCTGCTTCTTGTGCCTCCTGTTGCTCACGGAGAGCCGACTCAGCATCTGATTGCTGTGTGTCATACTGAGGGGCATCATTCTTGTTCTTGCGTGAAGCTGGCGGCGGTGGTGCTGGCTTCTTGCCACTGCTCTTGACTGGGACTGGTGGCGCGGCTGATTCATCATTGAGACGTCTTTGACGCTCTTCTTCACGGCGTGCATCTTCCTCTTCAGCTTGGCGAAGCTTCTCTTCACGCTCCCTCTTCTCACGTTCAGCGCGCTGTTGAGGTGTTTCGCCAGCCTTGACCGGAGCCTTGATACCCAGGGCAGCCAGACGTTCAGCCATTCGCTGTTCAGCCTGTTGTTTGATAAAGGCGGCTCGTTCCTCTGGTGTCTTGTACGCAGCTCCAGTACGAGGGGCGGATGTCGCCGGACGAGGAATAGGATCAGCACTAGCAGCAGGGCTCTCATAACGTGATGTTGCTGGGCGAGTATCCGCTGAACGAGACCTGTAGTTATCCCTTGATGAGCTATGATAGATTAGCAACCGTAGTATTAGAATCAACATTGAGATACTCACTCTTCCTTACGGACACGTGCTGCCCGGCTGCTTCGCTGAAGATCGAAGATAAAGTCTTTGACCTCGTCTTCAACACCTAGGGCTTCCTCCCACCTGCGTCGTTCGTGCTCGCTGGTAGTGTCGTGTCCTCCTTCCTTGAGGCTTGACTCGAGTCCCCTAGTGTACTCATTGACGCTGTCTTCAACATCGCGAATCATGCGCTCGTTGTTCTCCCTCTCGGCTCTGATACGTGAGGTCTCCTTCTCTAAGCGCTCTGCTGCGGCACCAGTATCATCGGTAACCGGTGCAGGCTTTCCAGTCAAGGCAGCAGAACGAGCTTGCATCATGGCCTTAGCACGAGCTTTCAATCGGTCAGATTCAGTCACTGCGCCGCCTGGACCAGTGCCCACAATTGCGGATGCAGATCCAGGGTGCGCTTTGGCATCTTTGAGTCTGAAAAGCTCGAGTTGGGCATCCGCAATCTCACGCTCTGTTCTACGCACATTGGACGCAAGTTCAGGCAAGCGATCAGTCAAGTTCTGAAGCTGACGCTTGAGCGCGCGGCGCTCTGCATCCGAGTCAGAAGATCTCAAAGATGCCTTTGGATGAGCGTCAATGTCTTCCTGAATCCTACGAATGCGGCGATAAAGATCATCAGCCTCTCGGCGGTCTCGGCGGTCGAGGGCGTCATCATCGTCTGCAGCATTCTCATCTCGGGCATCCATTGCATCTAGGAGAATCTGCTTCTCCTTGACGGCCTTTCTAAGCTGGTCCAGAGTCATTTCATCAGAACGATCTGAAGCAGGAGATCCCGGTTGAGCAGGAGAAGGCGAACGACCACCGCCACCAATACGATGTCGGGCACTTGATTTGTAACCCACGTTGTCATCGTTGTTACGGAAAACAGTGGCGTCTTTGCGGCCACCTGCTTGTGGGCTTCCAGCACGGAATGAATGGGTCTTGAGATAGCTGACACCAGTGCGTTGGGGTTGAAGAAAAGCGCCAGAATTCTTCCTGTCTTCAGCATCTCCACGAAGCAAGTTCTTCATGGCACCAATAGAGTCATTGATGTTGCGTGTTGAAGGTGGAACCAATTCAGGAGGGAGACGAGCAGGAACAGGATAGCCATTGAGCTTGCGGTAGATCAAGTGCATAGCAACAGCAAACTGGTCAAGATCAAGACGACCGCGATCAGCCGAGTCAGCAAGTGTCCAAATGCGCTCCAAGTCAGACTTGGGAAGTCCACTCTGTCCAAAGATCTCAAGAGCCTGTGCTCCGCTAATGTAACCCTTGCCCATGCCGTCCCAAGCGCGGAACGTCTCATCATACAGCTTCTTCTCGCCCTTTGTGATAGCCCAGGGAATCGTCGCGTTGCCAGTCAATCCGGCAGTTGTATGGTTACCACCTTCTCGGCCAGTTTGGGGCATCATCCTTTGAGCCAAGGCCTCGATGTTCGGCAGTCCAGTAGCAGGTGTATTTGCAAGACCCCATTGACCAGGCATTCCAGTGGGTTGCGCATTAAGAGGAGCAATGCCGGTTGGGTTGGGTGCCAAGTTGGAGCCGAATCCTGTAGGCATGGGAGGCATAGGCGGACGTGGCCCATTGTAACCACCTGGAGATTGTCCAAAGCCGGTAGGCTGCGGTTGCATACCAGTTGGCTGTTGTCCAAACCCTGTAGGTTGTGGCTGCATGCCCATGGGCTGCTGCCCAAATCCAGTCGGCTGCGACACCAATGTAGATAGCAATTGGCTATTCGAAGCCTGTGGTTGCGGTTGCTGGATCGAAGGAGGCTCGTTGATTTTGGGGGCATTGTTCGACGGCGTAGCGCCTCTCGAGGGCGTATCCGCGACACCGAATGAGATGATGTCCACCATGCTTGATACCTCATTCTTGACGCGTTCAGGCAACGAGTTGGGGAGGTCTTTTCCTGTCAACTTCAGATTGCACAGGTACATGGCGAGCGCGAATTCGGGAAAGAGAAGCTGTCCTGACTTCGTGGTGTCTGAGAGCGTCCTGGACTTGTTAGGATGAAGCAGCTATGGAGCTATACAAACATACCAGATATGCGAGAGAGCATCTCCCGACAGCTTGGATCGCATCAGCAGGTCTCGCGCCTGATCTCCTGAAAGAGCTTGCGCGTTTCCCACAGCTGACTTGAACAGCTGCTCAAACTTGGCCTGGTCTTGCGCCGTAATGAACGAGAGCCGAATGTTTGGAATTTTGGTTCCCTTGGCAGGCACAGGCGGTGGCACAGAGGAAGCACCGCTTCCTCGAAACGAATCAGCCATCTGCGCCGACGTCATGCCCGTAGGTTGGGGACGTTGGGGTTGAGCAGGAGGCTGCTGCTGTTGTGGGGGCGCGCCAGTTTGGAAGGGCACCTGCTGGGGAGCCTGTTGCTGCTGGAATTGCTGGGCCTGTTGACCAGGGAAACCGGTATACTGTGGCTGCAATTGCGGCTGCTGTCCAAAGCCCTGCGGCTGACCCGGGAAGCCTGTAAACTGTGGTTGCATTGGGCTGCCTCCAAAGCCGGTAGGTTGAGGCATCAGGCCGCCCTGGAAGCCTCCAGGTTGCTGGAACTGCTGCTGCTGTTGCTGTTGCTGCTGCTGGCCATACTGAGGCTGCCCGGGTCGGGCACTGTTGCCGCCCCCTAAGTACGAGTTGGACCCAGAGAACATGGTGGGCGACTTATTTCGCGGGTGAATTAAAGGAACGTTGATGCGCGCATGCGGGGAGGAAATGGGAATACACAAAGGAGTGCGCGAATGCGGGAAGAGTGGAAGGTGTAGTGAGGTTGGGTTACGAGTCTGGCTGTGCCGGGTTACCACAAGGTGCACGGGTAGGTTCGCGCTAGTGAGACGCTCCGTCGTCATCCTCAAGCACTGTCGCATTGAGTCCTCTAAGCCCGACACCACCCATATCAGCCAACACCATGCCAAACGCACAAAACGGGGATACCGGGTCGCATGCCGAAGCCGATCTTGCCCAGGTAAGGTCTGCGGTAAATGCTTGTCGATAGGCCCTAATATTCGTGTAAGGCGTTCAAGGAACTGCAGCGAGGGGAGCAGACGGCAGCCGCTCTAGAGGCCCACCTCGATTCCATAGAGAAGAAGATTGAAGCTCTCCTTGCGCAAGCAGAAAATGCAGAGAAGGAGTTGAAGGACAGCAAGGCGGACGACAAGCAATCATCGAAAGCAGACAAGAATGCCTCATGAATTCGGCGAAACCCACTGCACAATAACGGCCCACGTACTACTATCAATATCCAATCAGATGATACACGCGCAAATACCACAATACTTTCACAGTAACCAAGACAAGTCGCGGATTCGGCGAGTACGGTGCACACAAAACAGAGGGCAGGCGATGATAGATTCTGAGCGCATCGCTCTTGTATAGGAAGACGGAAGCCTCCGGTCTTACAGCCCACCAATAGTTGAAGGCTTGGCTGCTGAACTTTCAGCTTCGAAAACCTTGTCCAAATGGAATACTCCATTGCTATCCTTCTCGACCACACCAACCTCGGTGATGATTCCATCAATCAGTTCTGCAGGAGTGACGTCGAAGGCCGGGTTCCATACCCCAATACCGTTGGCTGCAATGCTGATCGTCTCGACGACGCCTAGATCAAGCGAGACACCATCGTGCCTTGGTCCCTTAACAAGTGTCACTTCTTTTCCGGGCCGCTCTTCAATGACAATGTCTGCTCCGGACTTGGTCTTCAAGTCGATTGTCGTTCGTGGTGCGGCTACAAGAAACTTTACCCCATGATGCCGAGCAAGGATAGCGAGTGAGTATGTGCCGATTTTATTGGCTGTGTCGCCATTTGCGGCTACTCGGTCTGCGCCAACCACTATGCCGGCAATGTTCTCGCTCTTGCCCCGCAACCGAAGCAGGGCCGCCGCCATAGAATCTGTGATGAGAGTGGCCGGTATCTTGTCGTGAACCAGCTCGAATGCTGTCAGTCTAGAGCCTTGGTTGTACGGGCGAGTCTCCGAGCAAAAAGCATGCTTCAGTGAGCCGTTGGCATGCAGTGACCGGATCACACCAAGCGCCGTACCATACCCGGCAGTAGCGAGGGATCTGTAATGTTAGTCGCCTGTACAGACCAAGGGAATCTGGTACACACCCAGTGTTGCAATGCGTCATCATGCTGACCGGGCCTGCCTTGCCAGCCTCGGTGTTCTTCACGATCCAGTCTGCGCCGTGCTTTCCGATGCTCTCATTGTCGCTCACATCATCGACCAGCATCTGCTCTGCAGCAGCCACATACGCGTCCCGCACAGCCTGTCCATTTGCTCCCTCCTTTGCCGCGGCATTTTCTGTGATCTTTTGCAACTTGCCAGCAGCATCTGCAAGGTTGACAGCCGTTGGCCGGCTGGTAACCAGATAGTCCAACTTTTCAATGATGAAGACCTTGACTTCTTCGGCAGCCGAAGGGAGCTTCATGTTGGTCAGTTCGACTGCGAGGGACAGTGCAGCAACAATGGCGATGGCTGGTGCGCCCCGCGTGCGCATGTCCTTAATGGCGTGCCATGCGTCAGTGCTAGAGTAAATGTGATCATACTCTTCAGCATGCGGTAGTTTCAGCTGATCGAGGATTTCGAGCTGACCTCGGGAGTACTTGATTGCCTGGAGCACCATCTTAAATTGCTTGTGTTTGGGTGTGTTGTTCCAGCGACGCAGCAAAAAATTTCAAGATGGTATGTGAGATTGGGTTGCAATTGCCCCAACGTGAGACCCTGGCGCTAGCCCATTGGTGCCACAGACTCCATACAACTGAGGAGTTGCTGGTCACGTTTTCCATGGCAAGCCCGAAGACACTCTGTTTCAACAAGACAGATATGTATGCTTCTGTATTGGCAAACGGGCGCCGTTCACGCATTCCATCCCCGCAGTTCGCCACTTTGTTGAGGGCACTTCGGATGGCGGCATGTGATGCGGCGAGACTAGCCACGTGTGGCTGCAGCCGAGGCTGGGCTCAGCCACAAAGATGCTCTATACGCTCCCATCGGCGATATTGGCCGCAACTTGATTGTTAACCCAATGCAGAGAATGAGGAGAGAGAGCAGCAGTCGAGCAGCATCTGCCCAAAGCTTTCAGCGATGATTACCATGATATACGCGGCTCGGAACGGGACATGTCTTAGATTCCTGGTGTTTTGGCCATTCATCAGGAGGCGATTCGCTTCCAGCCCTACCAGAGCCGCAAAGCAAATCCAGGGACCGACGCTTGCAAGGAAGAGTGAATTGGTCATGGTAACTGCATGACGACGCCGACACCTCGACTTGACAGCCAAGTCGCACGGTGCCCAAAAAGCTGCCGCCATGTCCCCTTCTCCTGTTTCCGCACACTTTCTACATATTCCAGCTTCTTGCTCAACCCGAAACCGTTTGCCGCAAACGTGCTGTTGCCGTCCAATCCTTGACCTATTCGGTAACCACGCCCGTCTTTGGCTATACCCGATAGGCGGAGAAAAAAGACCCACAGCCTCACTAATACTCGCTACCCCCAACACCACAAGAAGAGCCCGTCGCCCACCCAGAGGCATTTCCTGAGCACATGCAAACGCTAGCCAATCGCCTTAGCTCGTCGCGCCTCACAAGACACTCGTAGTCTGTCCCCGTACCGGAGAAGATACCGCCACGCGCTCGACTGAACCCCGCCCACCTGTGCGCCGAACTTGTATATCAAATGCCCCTCATGGCACGCTCAAACTCGAGTGTTGGCGTCAGCTCCGCCGTCATGACATCCCAAGAAGAGCCCATCCAGCCTTCGTACCGAGGTTACGGTACTTTCGCTTCGCAGCGACCGGCGCAACGCCAGAGACGTCATTCATGGCACACGCGCCCTTGCATGCAGGAGGCTGAGAACTTTCAGGTCCTGGTATGTACAACATAAGCCACGTGCTGAAACACTGTCTTCTAGAAGCGCTAACCCCCAGTCCCAGCTTCGAAACTTCCTCACTGAACTCAACTGCCGACTCGATCTTCTCGAAGACTACGGCCACCTCAAGTATGATGCTGGTGTCGAATATGCATACAACACGCTCCTTGCTGTTCGCGAATCATGCTCCAAGATCTCGGATGGCGCAATTGAAGCAGGCCGACGACAGGCTTCGGTGTTCGTCGAGACCCTGGAAGAACGATACAAGGACGCTTTGGAGCGGAAAGAAACACTAGGAGAAAAGGTTTTGGAAGGAATAGTACTCATGGACAACTACCTGACCGAATTCGAGGCGCGCGCATTTGCGCTAGGAGATGCATCCATTGGCACGTATGCGCACGAATTTTACGAGGAAGGTCGGCGGAAAATGGACGAAGGAATCGAAATCGCAAAGGGAGTTGTCGACGGTGGTCTCGACAAAGCGCGACGAGCACGCGAGAATATTGAACTTCGAGTAGAGCACGCCGTCCAACGAGCGCTTGCCCAGGCCAAAGCCCACGGCCTGATTCAATACGAAGACCTACCCGAGCCATGGCGAGTGAATCCCCACATCCTCAAGGGTTACCGCTTCCAAGAAGGAAAATGGGCATGCGTCCGATCCATTTTTGGACTCCACAACGAACTCATCAACATCTGGACGCATCTTCTCGGTTTCGTCATGGTCCTCGCCATCGCCTTTTACTTTTACCCCTCAAGCGCCAACTTCAGCATGTCGACAAAAGCCGACATTTTCATAGCCGCAGTCTTCTTCTTCGCAGCATGCAAGTGCCTAGCTTGCTCCACCATCTGGCACACGATGAACAGCATCTCGCACCAAACACTCCTCGAGCGCTTCGCCTGCGTCGACTACACGGGCATCTCTCTCCTCGTGGCCGCCTCAATCATGACGACCGAATACGCCGCATTCTACTGCGAACCCGTCTCCCGCTGGTCCTACATGTGCATCACTGCGCTCCTCGGCGTCGGCGGCGTCATCCTCCCCTGGCACCCAACCTTCAACCGCGCAGACATGGCCTGGCTCCGCGTCATCTTCTACTGCTCCCTTGCCCTCACGGGTTTCCTGCCCTTTGGCCAACTCGCCTACACGCGCGGTGTAGCGTGGGCTCAGTACTTTTACGCACCCATCACCAAGAGTCTGCTCGTGTACGTTACCGGCGCTTGTCTGTACGCTAGCAAGACGCCTGAGCGCTTCTTCCCAGGCCTGTTTGATTACATTGGTTGCTCGCATAACATCTGGCATGTTGCTGTGCTAGGGGGTATTATCTTCCATTACATGGCTATGCAGACTATGTTTACTCAAGCTCTTACTAGGGCGCAGACGAGCTGCTCGGTGTATTAAGCATGACCTTTTTCTTCTTCTTTTCTTTCTTTTGTCCCCCCCTTTTTTTATCCTCTCTTGGGACATGGGTTTCTTTCTTTCTCCTTTGTCCGCAATTCTTATCCTCGCCCTGCTCGGAGCGTTCGGCATTGTTGAGCGAGTGTGTTGCATTTGCACAAGACGGGTGGTCTATAGACTCTTTTTTTTGTGGTCGAGACCGAAGCACTGGGCTTGCTGGGTGGAAGATGAGGCAGTACAGACATTTGCGTGCTGAGGTTGGTGGTGGTCGTGGTGGTGGAGGTCAATGTTGGAAGGTTGACGTTGCCTATATTCTACCTGAATGAATATCACTCTTTCGATATTTCATATGTGGTTACTTGCATTCATGTGGAGTGTTTTTTCTATATTCAATCTTCTTGTGTCATTTTGTCTTCAGTTCGTAGCACCAATGTGGTAGACTATGAATATTGTATTCGTCAATCACCCTACAAGTAAGTGTACAGCAGGGAGGCAGAGCTTGTTCGACAAGGCTCAACGACCCTCCTTTCTATCACATTTGTTTAGATACAACCCTTCTGATGTTTCAAAAATTCATTCCTGAACGCCTTGCGCTATGCATAGAACCTCAAGTCTCCTTCAGTAACTTTTTCCCCCATATCCTCTCATATCTTAAAATTGGTTCATACACCTTAGTGGCTATCCGGTACATCGGGCAGCCTCTCGATAACATACTTGCCCTTTGCCACACTAACAATTGGTACACCAGGAATCTTCCTTATCCTCCTCTTGAGATCCCTATCGTTCGTCGCGACAAGATAAATCCTATGCTTCTGCACGCGATCGACAATGCAGTCATCGGCATAAGTTCCCTTGTGATCGCACTTGAGACGCTGCCAGCGCTCGTCACGGGCAATGCGCAGGGCAATGCGGTATTTGGGACCGAGTTTTTCCAGCTCGGCCATGACGCACGTGGTGATGATGGGTGTGGCTTTGGCGTAGAGCAGGTCCATAAGGGCTTTGTCCAGCTCGAGCTTGGCGTGGACGGTGTGAGAGAGAAAGTTGGTGTCTACGAGGACGGAGTAGGGAGGGCCGAGGGCGGTGTTGGCTTGGAAGAAGAGGGCGGAGGAGACTTGTGGGCTGAGAGGTGAGTGTGTAAGCTGTGGGTCTACGAGAGAATCTTTGTAGAGGCGGCAGGGTTTCCCGCTGATATGCTCGCGTGAGGGGAAGCAGAGACGTACATTTCGCGCTTCGCCTTGTTCTCTTCTTCCTTCTTCTTAGCTTCTATTTCACCAGCCATCTGGTTCTTCTTTCTGCAGCGCAGTGGTTAGTGCATGTGTGGCGGGAGAGGAGTGGCTGAGCGCCTTGTCGCATACAATCTTGCATCGCGTTGACCTTGGAAAGGATTAGATTAAGTCTATTTTACTTTTCGCGGGGTCAGACGGAGCATACCGACGATTCTTTTGGTGGTCGCAAACTTGCGAGTCTTCTTTGCGACACCCATGATTGCGCCGGGCGGATGTGTACTAGGGGAGGACGGCTCAAAGTGCGCACAGCTTGTGTGTGAATTCTTGTGTTATGTATATCGTCGTCTTCAGCCACCGATAGCAGTACCGTCAAGGTGGGATGCAGGGTGTGTGTATGGTGTCGTGGTGGTGCTCGCAGATGGCTGCGGCTAGCGCGATTCCTAACTTTTTGATGCCAAGACATGGGGCTGTCGGAATGGCTCGGAACCCTCGGAACTACAGCCAATGAAAAAACAGTATGGCACCGATTCAAGTCGCGCCTACCCTAAGCCCTATACAGCGCGGTACAGGAAGGCGCGGGCAGGCAAATCACGCAGGGCCCAGAATAGAATCGCCGTTCCTGGGCGTTGGCGTCGCCCGTCACCACGCCCTGCATACTGTTGTTTTTCGTCCGCATCCCTGAGCCAGCAACCAGCCCAAGGCAACGTCAACACCGTGCGGCCTGGCCAAAACACTGTAAACCCCTCGTCGCATTTGCATTCACGGCTGCATGGCTGGGTGAAACACTACGGTCAATCTCCCTCGCCCCCATTGCTACCGTGTGTGCATTTCAGTCGCTCGGCTACGCTTCAAACATCACGCGAATCAGGCGCTCAGACGGTCTATTGCCCCCGCGGGTCCTGTGGACTCCGCCCGCCCCTGGTCACGAACCCCGTATTCCAACCCACTCTGCAACCAACCTGTGCTCACACTCTCTTCCTTGTGCCCTCCGTCTCACCCCGTCACTCGTTTTCGGCGCTTCTCATTCCTAATCGATACCACCTGTTACCCGTCCATCTTTCGTCATCTACTGCCTCCCGAAACTCTGCTTTGACTGCGACACTCTGTCGATCCACGACAGGGCCTCCTGAACCTTTTCCAGCCCTTCTACGCAGCTGCGGGTCATCACTGTACCCGTTGTACGACATCACGCCGCCATGCGTCCCTCGGCAGGCATCATAGGCCTGCTGCTCATAGCCGCTCCGACTGTACTTGCTCAGGGCAACAACGCACCTAACGCGCCCAACGCACCCGACGGGACAACCACGACGCAACCAAGTAATACCGCTGCAACAACAGCACCTACGGAACGGCCCACAGAGGCCACAACCACAAAAGCCAATGACCAGACTACACAGACGACCGCGAACACGCAAACCTCACAAACCGCTACTTCCGCGACTACCGAGGCTGCGTCAACAACGCAGACCGAAACAGGATCGAGAAGTGTCTTCAATCTTGCCGGAGCTCCCACACTCGCCGGTGTTGGTGTTCCTGTCCCTAAGATCCCAGACACTTCCGGGGCGGCGTTTATGCAGAAATCAAATCTCCCTGATGGAACAGTTTTCATCTGTGTCGGTGCTATCCTCGCCTTTTTCGGCGCCGCTTTGATGGCATGGCGTGGCCTTGTTGCCTGGTCGCTACATCGCTCCGTCAAGCGTGCAGCACTGAGCCAAAACATGACTGATGTCAAGTCCATGGGAGCCATGCCTCCTAACAAGCGGGGGATGTACAACGTCGTAGGTGCAAACTCTACCATGTCTCTGGATCGCTTAAATGCCGCACCAATTGGCAAGTCTGCAAAGCCTTTTGCGGGTGCTCCCACCAGTTCATCCCAGAGGCCCGTGTCTTCTCTCTTCTTCTCTCCTACTGCTGGTGGCGCCGCTGGCATACGGGATTCAGTAGTCAACCGCTCTTCGGCCTACCTTCCTGCTGGATATTATGCCTCTGGCAACTCAGCGCCTGCCTCCGGATCACCCCAAATGCATGTAGGCGGCCAAAACTCCAACAACCTGTCTGCACTGTCTCTTTCAACCCCAGGAAACCGCTTCAGCGCAAGATCTGGCACTTCGCCTCCAGAATCGCCCTCATTGCCGCCTTCTCGCGGAGGATACCCACGTGCACCTCCATCCAGAGAAGGCCTCTCTGTGTACAAACGCAGCAGCGTTGCTACACTCACCACTCCGGGAAATACACGAAGCGGTGTCTTTGGCCAAGACAACAACCCCAGCCAGCTATCCCTCAACGTACCAGGAGGCACAAATGTCCCTGGTGGTCGCACCCCCAGCGGCTACCTCGAAGACTTGTTTGAACACCACGGCACTAACGGCAACAACGGAACCGAACGATTCTAGAGGGATCTCGAGCAACAGCCAACGAAGCAGCGTGTGCCCAGTGACAGCAGCACTGCGTTGCCCCGCCGTTCGTCGAGCGTGTACCGTCTTGCCTCTGCGGCACGCATGGAGCAACTGAGGCCTTGGTTTTCTTTCTCTGCATCGTCAATGGGGGAGTATTATCGTCTTCGATAGAGTACAGAAGAAAAAAAAAGAGAGAAAGAAAAGGAACGGAGCGTGCGGAGTGTGGGGCGTGTGTGTTGGGTTTAAAGAGAGTGAGAAGCAGAGTTCGGAAGAAAAAGGGAGCAAGAAAACACACCCACCATTTTCACCGTTCTGTGTCCTGTCCTTTTCGTTGACCCTTGTTGAGGGGTGGCGCTTATTATCGTCGTACTTTGATCGCGCGTGCACATCCCCATTATCGTGTTTTCTTTTTACCCCAGGGGGTTAGACTTGGAAGGGGGCCCTGTTCCTTCCCCCGTCTTTCCCCCTCCCGCTTCCCCCGTTTGTGATACCTTGTACCAATCTGTTACTTCGTTTCTTTTTTTTCAAAAAACTCTTCTCTTCATCTCTGTTTGCTTTTTGGTATTCCCCATCCCAGTCTGCATATGCTGTGTTACACTACACCCCCCGATGTAATGCATACAAAGTGTAATCGTTGGGTCGTTGGTACTGTAGCCGTTACCCGACTGGGGTGCCGCATAGGCAGACATGGGATTATTGCCTTTTTTTTTACTCATATCTTTTTATTATTATGCATCTGCATTCTTTGGGCAGTGGTTGTGTTTTTCCTGTTGGGGGGGTTGAGGAGTGGGCTAGTTGTGTTGAGGGACGTTGGAGGCGGTGGGAGGAAAGAGAGGAAGAGGCAGGGAGGTTGTACTACGTTTCTTGGCATTATGGTGAGTAATAGAATGAGAACAGTCATGATGGCCAGGGAAGAAAATGTGTAATTGAACTGGAAAGAAGAATGGGCAGAGACGTTTGACATGGTTGGACAAAAAGTGATCAGAGTACATGAGGAAAAACCAAGTTACGAAACACATTGTTTATCTAGTCTATCACTCATGTTGTACATGCAACTTTGCCAAATTCCAGATGCCTATACACGCGCCGCACCCTTTTTTTGTCTATCAACCCATCATGCACGTGTAGATCCCTACATGTTTTGGAAACCCATCACATGCAAAGCAGCATTTGATGTGCAAAAACGCAAGTGATTACCTTGCCCTCTTGGCCATAGCTTTGCGCTTCCTTGCCTCGCCGTTGAGGTTGGATGCCGTGGCGTTCTGAATGGCGGCTTCGTCTTCGGGGAGGTCAGATGAGTTTAGGAGAGGCTCGTCAAGGAGTTCCTTCTTGCCCAAGACACGTCCGACGGACTGGTTGTAGGCGAATTTGGGAAGCTTGAAGAGGAGAGTATCGTAGATGGTGGGCTTGGGTTCCTCGTTGGGCTGGGATATCGTTAGTCTACATATACATGATTGAGTCAAGGGGAGAGGTGTGCACGTACGTCAATCAGGAATTCACCCTTTTGGCCATCCTCAGTCTCGTGTTCCAAGAAGACATTACCGACAGAGTCGACGACGAGGATCTTGCCGTTTTCAGCCACGATGCGCTTCTTGGCTCCCTGGGGACCGGAAACAACCTCTGGCTCGGCCGGAGCGCTGATGCCATCGGTGCGTGCCTTCCTCACAGCTTGGACCTTCTTGGGCTTGCGGGCGTCCTTCTCCATGGCACGTCGCTCGCGACGGTTCCTGGGGATCTGCTCATCAGGGGTGTCGTCAGGCGAGTCAGTTTCGAATTGCTGGGCATTGACGGCGGGGGGAGTGTCGTCGATGCCTGGAATACCCTGGAGGCCACTCTCGTCGCCCCACGCAGTCTTGCGTGCTTGTCGGATATACCTCTCAGCAAACTCCCTGCGGCGCTTCCATCCCATGACGAGGGCGAAGTAGTGGAATCCACCACCAAAGACGGTAAGAAGACCAACAATGACAGAACCAAGACCAGGGCGGAAGCGGTCGTAGTAGTAGCCGGAGCCCTTCCATGCAGGGAAACCGTTCCTCAAGAAGTGATCGTAACGTTCGCGTTCGGGGCCCTGAAGCATCTTGGCGACGACTGACAGCCTCTGGTAGGCGGCTGTGACCTTTTGCACATGAGCCTCGATTTCCCTGTTTGATGGCTGCTTGCCGACAGAGGTTCCCTTCTTCTTGTTCTTTTTCGCATAGTTGGCAACAAATGTCTGGCGAGCCTTGTCAGGGTGGAGGTCGCGCGACTTCTTGCGGAAGGCTTTGGTCAATTGGTCTTGCGACGCGTTGGGCTTGACACCGAGGAGATCGTAAAAAGTGACATTTTGGCCCTCGACTTTGGCGACTTCGTCACGCAGGCGGAAGATTTCGTGGTCTGGCGTCAGCTGTCAGCAAATAGCTTATAGGTTGTTGCAACTGGCTGCACCCATGCGCCTCGTCGCAAATCTGGCCCGAAGCAGGCAATTGAACGAAGGCACAGCTGGATTGACAAAATTAGAAATTTACACACCTTCTTTAGTCCAGGCAGCGGCAAATGCAGCGAAGATGCACAGCACCAGTGCAAGCACCGCGTGGGATCTCATGGCTGAGGGAGGTTGTGGTGGAACTGCTCGCAGGTGATAGGGAGCAGATGTTCAATAGTCGTGCGGTGAGACCGCTGGGAGAAGGGAACGTGGCCCAATGGCTCTAGGCCTGTAATAAATGAGACAGCGGCGTTGCAGCTCGCTGCAAGGGGATAAATATGCGCTCACTTGCTAGCACTACTCTTGAGATTTCCGCAAAAGTCAAGGTGGCCTTCCATGCTCCAATGAAACCCGCCCATCTCAGAACCGACTAAGGGGGCTGACGGCTCGCTCGGTGGCTTGGGTGAGGGCAGCACGACCCTGAGCCACGGGATTCGCGGCAGGGGCAGGGACAGCCAACAAAAGTTGCCATATCGGCGACGACACCCATTCCACTTCCTTCTACACCACACTCTCTTCTCTTCCTCGGCCTCTACGCACGCCGCGTCACCTTCCTAAGCCTCGTACGACTAATTCTCATCCCGTAAGGCAGCCGTTTACTACATTAATTGCCCCTCCTCCCCCTGCACTGAGGACACATCTCCAACCCGTTCTTCTCCTCCTATATCGCCAGCAGCTAACCACGGTTTCGCCTGTAGATTTCCAGCACAGCAATAGGCCTTTTTTCCACTCCCGACGACTGTTTCCACGCACCACCACCACCCACCTTCCACACACACCTCCTAACTACACACCCTCCACCATGTCGCGTTTCAGCATTCCCATCGATGCGCTAACCTCGCGGATGAACTTTGGCGGTCGCTTTGACAGCCTGCGCTCCACGTCGGTCTCATCGCGCTTCGCCAATCTGCGACCCATTAGCGAGTTTTTCGATGTCAAGCGCATGTCCAAGCCCGCCAACTTTGGCGAAGTTCAGAGCAGAGTCAACTACAACCTGGGCTACTTCTCAAGCAACTATGCTGCCGTCTTTGTCATGCTCAGCATATACAGCTTGCTCACCAACCTGATGCTCCTTTTTGTTATCTGTCTGATGGTCGGAGGCATGTACGGTATCGGCAAGCTTGAGGGCAATGATCTTGAACTTGGCAGCTGGCGCGCAACCACTTCTCAACTATACACCACGCTGTTTGTCATTGCAATTCCTCTCGGTCTCTGGGCCTCACCCTTCACCACTGTTCTCTGGCTCATTGGAGCAACTGGCGTGACTGTCGTGGGCCACGCCGCATTCATGGACAAGCCAATCGAGTCAGCTTTTTCCGAGGAGGCGGTCTAGGTGGTCGGCCGCGAACTCCTTACACTATGCCCCACTGGGGAAGACCACCAGGGGGCTCGTCGGGTGTGGGGAGATACTTTGAGGGGGTGGACGACGTGCATAGATTTCAAGAATTGTCAAGCGATGACGAAAATGGCGGTGTTACAATAGACGGGGCGTTTGAACCGGCTTTGAATGGCAAGAAGATTGATCCAGATGAACTATACTTTAATGATATGGATATTAGAGCGTGGGAAAGGAGGACATCAGCTTTAGCGGACTCTACGCACGGGCCTGTGCATGGTTATCGAGGTTATCATGAAGAGTACTTTGGCGGACCGGGCGAAACGATCAACCCGGCCGAAGTGGAAGAGATGCTCTTTCGGCGGGTACTTGACAAGATCCGCGTAGCCCGGGCAGCAGGGAATACAGATGTTTCACTCAGTGCGGAAGAACTCGACGCATATCAATCACGACTCTATGGTGCACGAGCCCCTGCGGTACGTCCCGAGCCGCAGCCTCGACCTAGCAGTACTTCATCACCCAACGATACCGCTAGTGTTTTGAGCTACGATGCGACTGGGAAGCATGATGCTTTGTCACGTTCAAAGAAGAGCCAGCAGCGAACGTCGATGCTCGGCTCCAAGTCCAAGAAGGAAAAGCGGCCGAGTGCGCACAAACGTACGTCGACTGCATCCACGACAGAAAGTCATGCGATGCCGCCCGGCTTCGTTGTGCCTGGTCCAGACGGACAACCTACTTATGCACCGATTAATGCATATGAAGGCAGTCTGGTCCGTGGGCAAGGACCTGTGCATCCAGCATCCCGTTCGGCGTCTGATAATGGCCGCCACGTACCCATGCCTCTGCACCGCGCTCCTTCCATCAATATGCTAGGCTCATTTCCGGAATCGGTTTACGACTTTCAGCCTGAATCGCCTCCGATGCCAGACAATCAGACATCACATCGACAAGCAGCCTACGAAGCTGATGTGCCAACCAACGCCC
This sequence comes from Bipolaris zeicola 26-R-13, assembly GCF_000523435.1. Classification (NCBI taxonomy): domain Eukaryota; kingdom Fungi; phylum Ascomycota; class Dothideomycetes; order Pleosporales; family Pleosporaceae; genus Bipolaris; species Bipolaris zeicola. The sequence continues at coordinate 176,738 of NW_006912069.1, forward strand.
ACACCAGATCATCGTCTATTCAGTCTGCCCGCCTTGTGCCATTCCCTGTGGAGCCGTACCAGTATCACAACTTTAGTCCAACTTCGTCTTCATCGCCAACTTCACCTCAACCGCAATACACTCGAAGTCTTAGCTCGGTGGTTTCGGAGGCCAGCTATGCATCGGTTCCACGGCGTGTTCCCCCGGCTCCTCCTCTAGCTCCTGCACCAGTACCAGTACGGCGAGTGGCAGATGTTGTTGTCAGTCAAGAAGGACACACCGATGTAGTAACTCCGGGCACACAGCCTTCTGGCTCCGCGACTGCTGTGCAAGTCCAAGGAAAGACAAAAGACAGTGGCAGTGGTCACGGAGGTGAGCGACGGCGCAAGGGAGGTAAAAGTAGTAAGAAGAAAGGCTGAGAGTGTGATGGTGTGCTGCTACCTCGTCACGAGTCGAATCTTGATTCTCGATGGCTTCCCGATGTGGCGTGTTGGATTCAACTATCTAGTATCTTGGTGAGCGTTGGATGACAGCAGACCGGAGTCAGACGTAGCCACGTATGTAGTGGGCCCTATTGTATTCGTGGTGTCCAAGCAACTCTATCTTTTAATTTTCTCCACTACCTGTGTGCTGTCCCGAACAGTCAGCCGATTTGAGCGTGCAAACGGCACCAGGGCCATCTCAAGAGGGCAAAGACAGCATGCAAGAACGCGTCCATGTGCTGGATCGAGACCCCTGCACGGCTTGTTGAATACCATGTTGCGTATGCTGCATCTGCAACGGTTGGTCTCGAACGTCTGTCTTGCATTTCTGACCCATTCGTGGCACAGGGATGGTGAGCGCGGGCCTACACAAGGAAAGAATGCACAACGAAGACGTTTCTTCTTTCCACTACCATGCGAAGATTTTTTTCCATCATCTTGGTTGAAAACAAGGAAGCGGGACGGACACTCTGGCAGCGTCTTTTTGTCGTATACTACTACATACACTGGCTGTCTAGCGGGTCGTGCATAAGGGTTCACGCACAACATCGCACACGTGCATGTGCACAATGGCTTCGGCACAAGTCGCCAGCGGGCCCAGTTGGGGGTGCCGGGCGGCAACGTACCTGCAGGGATGGATAGTAACGTGAGGCCAAAGAGGCCCCAAGTCAGCAAAGAGCGGTCAGTTAGTCCCTCCAAGCGTGCTGCGAGTCTGCGACGATCATTCCTCCGCTCCACAAGTTCGCGCGCATATCTTTCACCAGCCCGAGCTGTCACCCGCCATTCTCGACCAGCCAATTCGTTACCCCAACCGTGCGAACAAGACTGTATTTATGGTCCCTTTGCCGTGTTGACGTGGTCCTTGTCAAGTCATTCATTTCTCCACCCGCTGTGCACGGCCACGCATCTGGTGCCATAGCTTTGTTCGGGCGACGATACATACATATAGGGCTGTCACCGATTCTTCTTGTCTGCTCGCCTCGTAAAAAAAAACGGGGCTAGCTAGCTGAGCCGAACCGACCGCCCAAGAGCCCGACATCAGATTGGGCGACAGAAACGAGGCAAAGAAGAAAATACCAGTACAGACGACAGAGAAAGAGACCGACAGGATTGATTGAAGCCCAAAAGAGACCCACTTTCTTCACCGGCATTACCACTGTCTTTTGAAACAAGGGCGCTGTCCAAGGCTTTTAGTGAATATCTTGCGCTGGCCAACCCGCAACTCTGACAACAACAACAACCACCAACATAAAAAAACAGTCATACTTGCAGTTGTTTCACAAAGGCATCGCCACATCTGGGCCAATCCGTCCCATTACAATCGGTCACCACTGCACCTGAATGCGCTGGGCCGACAATTACACTTTACAGCACCGCATCCCGCCTTCGGTTGCCCGCGCCCACGCCTCTACTAAACAAGGTCCCGCCTCCACAAAAGGCGCCTTGCCACTCACTGCTTGCCTCCGACCAAAACCAATCCTCCTTCTTCCTGCACCTGCATCCTCATCCTCATCCTCAACTCCGATCTTGACCCCGGGCTCCAACAATTCAAAGCATCCACGCGCCACCATGGGCAGCAGCTGGAACCCCTTTTCCGTCTCGCCCAACCGGCGCTCGTCGTCATACCGTCCGGGCTACGCCTCGTCGTCGTACTCGTCGTCGTCGCGCCACCACAGCTCGACATCGCGGTACAAGCGCTCGCCCCGCGACAACTACATGCAGCACCTGTACAAGAAGCTGCAGCACTTTTTGCGCGAAATCTGGCGCTACGCCCAGCGCCACCCGTACAAGGTCTTCTTCATGATCATCATGCCCCTCGTCTCGGGCGGCGTCTTGCACAAGCTCGCCCGCCAATTCGGCGTCAACCTCCCCCAAATGGGCAACCAGCCCCAACACCGCGGTAGCACCGCCGGCGGATACTACGGCAGCCAAGGCTACGGCCGCGACACATATACCTCGTCCTCCTCGCGACGGAGCGGCGCTCCCCCGACAAACGCCCCTGCCAACGGCGGCGGCGGCATGATGGCCAGCCTGCAAAACATGGATATGGACAAGGTCGCCGGCGGCATCGGCGGTCTGGCAACCCTGGCGAGTATGGCGTCTAAATTCGTCTAAACAGACGACACCTTGTTCCAGCAGGAGATGAAGGGTTAACCAAATTTTTTCTTCTTTCAATCTAGGAACCGCGGAGAATATCTTTACCATTGCCAGAGTCGTTGGCAGCTTGTCTAGAGGTGATATGGGCTCGTTTTGAGAGAGAGTTTTTTTATATATATCCACCGAAACGGGATGAAGAGCTTGGGGATTTATGTCGTCAAAGAGATGGTGCTGGTGATAGGGTGGGGAGGAGACAAGATGAGAAGAAGGAGGTGAAAAAAAGGGGGACTACGTGAAAGAGATGGCGAGATACAACATATACGTGGGGTTGTGTACGACTTTATGATGGATAACGATTTGGAAAGTGTTTTTTTTTGGTATTCGTTTGGATCTATCCTAGATTCATAATTTTCTACTTGTTTATTTGTTTTGGTGCCAATTTTTATTTTTTTTGGCTTTAGAGATATCCCCTCCCTTGTGGAAGAGGTTAGGCTATTAAGCCTTATCCCTACTTTCATGAGGCCGCAATTGCAAAATCATTCAACTCCGTTCTTCGGGTTTCCACGCTGCTCATAAGGTGTCACTTCCTGCCCTGAGTTCAAAGATGCCATATTGTATCAAAACGTCATATCGTATTCGTATCCCAAACCCAACCTAAGAACAAGTATGGAATAAAAGGGTTCGAAATCATTTCTCCTTCTCCAGGATATCCCATCGTCATCATTTAGTAATCATCATAACCTTAAGCTCATCCATTTCGCGCCCAAACCCTCCCCCAAAAGCCCAACCTCGTAATCTCCCCCTTAGGCAGAAACCACATTAGCAAAAACCTTAGCGGCAAGACTACTCAGCAGCCTCGCTTTATCCGCCTGCGGCATCTCCTGAAAGACCGCATAGACACTCTTGCCCTTGGCATCCCTAACCGCGCCCAATCGATTTCCCGCGACAGCCCCGGCAACCATACCGGGAAAATTGGCAACAATGAATCCCATAGCGCCACCGCTGAGTCCACCGACTAGACTCCAGAACTTGCCTGTAGGATGAGCCTCTGCGTCCGCCATACCCTCTTCGCGCAGCATCTCCTCAAAGATGTCGCCGAACTGCTCTTCGGAGAAGCGGTTGTGCGATTCTTCCGTTGTGCCTGCTGGCGCGGACCCAAAGCCGAAGGCGGACCAAGGGAAGCCTTGGGCGAATCCTGTACCGGTACCCGCGTTGGCGTTGGCGTTGGCATTGTGAGGTATCTCCTCATCAAACTCCGGGTCGGGCGTTGCGGTGGTGCCTGTGAAGCTGTTGTATGTACGTGCGGCGTCGTAGTCGCGGCGGCGCGTGGCGTCCGAGAGCGTGTAGTATGCGTCGTTGATTTGCTGGAAGCGCTTTGTGCGGCTTGCGCGCTCCGGTGAGTCTGAGGGCACGCGGTCTGGGTGGTGTTTTAGTGCTGCTCTGGTGAGGTGCACATGGTTTGTTAGAGAATGGACGTTTTCTTGAGAGGTGAGTGTAGTATAGGCAATGGTTTACTTTTTGTAGGCATCGCGGATTTGCTGTTGCGAGGCTTTGACGTCGATTTCAAGGACTTTATCTGAGGTGTTGCGTGAGATTGCAGTAATATGGTGTGAATTCGTGTGAGTGCCTTACAGTAGTCTACTGAAGATGCTGTGGAGTGTTAGCTGAAGGCCTGCCCGTTAGGCTGCTGTGAAGCTCACCCATGATGCAAAGGGGCTTGATAGACCGAAATCTGAAGATACGGCTGTCTAGAACTTAAGTACAGAGTAACTTCGAGTGGGGCGTTAGGTAGATTGCTTGGTATGAAGGAGTGATAGGTAGTAACGTGGCGCATGGTGGGAGTCAAGATTCAGGTACGCGGGTTCAGATAGCAATGACGTAGACGCGAACTTGACCCACGTTTGCACGTGAAGCAACCGCTTTGTAACTGCACCCCAAAATAGACCCGTACATATTGTATAATTTGAGCAATTAATACTAGCCTGATCTAGTCGAACAAGAAATATGAAACAAATGTCCAGCATACAAGGCTACAGAGAAGACACAGTAGTCCCCCCAACTACCCAGCTACCAAGATGCCCACGTTACAGACAGCACATAAACGTAGCATCCATAACTAACCACATTCTCATACACAGACTCAATTACAATGAGATAGCAATTATGATCATAGGTAATGTGGCGCCTCTCCTACCCACCAGGTATCATACAACAAGCCAGTCTTCCAAAACCTTCCAGCACAACCTCGAAACACTCGTTCGATATATCCAATATTAACTTTCCTCCAAAATTAGAACAAAACATGCTACTTTAGCTGTACATCAATGTCATACAATCTAGCAGGCATGTTCAACGTCGGAAGCTAGAGCTCAGTCCAGAAAAGGCATCAGGCGAATGGCGTCCACCCATTAGTCCAGCAAAATCCACACTCTCGTTGCTAACATGTCTCACGCCCGGTGTCTGTGCAGCAGACAAAGCTTGGCCTTGGGGCGCAGCAGACATGCTAGCAAATGGGTTTGACTGGCCGGGTGCTTGCGTGACTGGTGCAGCTGGCACCGGAGCCTGTGCACCTGTTGGTTGAACTTGTTGCTGTGCTGGCTGCTGAGATGTCGCTTGTGGTTGGTTGTACAAGGAGAGAATCGAAGCGTTCTTATCAAATGGGTTGGAACTTTGTTGCTGGTACAACTGTTGTTGATTCTGAAAGCTTTGCTGCTGGTTCTGGTAATTTTGAACAGGGGTCTGGGCTTGGTAACCAGATTGGCTTTGCCAAGGGTTTGCTGGCTGAGTCGAAACTTGACTTTGTTGTTGTTGTAGCTGCTGTTGCTGTTGCTGTTGCGACCATGGGTTAGGCATTTGCTGCTGAAGTGCAACTGTCTGTGGCTGTGCTGCCTGCTGCTGGAAGGGCGATTGTCCGAAAGGATTCGAGTTTGCGATATTGGTCGGTGTGAATATTTGGCTTTGAGACGACTTTAGAAAGGGGTTTCCTGGACTTGAAGGGCTTGACATGGACTGGTACTGTGGTTGCTGTGGTGCCATGAAGGAGTTGTATTGCTCAGGTACCTGTGGCATAGAGGGTTGCGCGAAAGGTTGGAGATATGGGTTCGTTTGAGCGTACGAGGTTTGTGATTGTCCATAACCGCCAGTTCGGTTTGGAAACAGGGGTTGTTGTTGAGGCTGTAAGCTCGAGACTTGCATACCTTGGAAAGATTGCTCGAGACTTTGCTGCTGTTGCTGCTGTTCCCAGGGATTTGGCATGTATCCAACGCTTTGCTGTCGTTGCTGCTGCTGCTGCTGGGGGACCTGCTGCTGGGTGTAACCTTGGGATGCCTGCGATAAGAATGGATTGTAGGAATTTGAAGGATATGACTGCTGTCCTTGAGCGCCTCCATAGAATGCCTGCTGTTGAGGAGCTTGCGCTTGTGCGTCTAGAGCACCAAAGGGATTTGTGGACGATGAGGCGGCGGGTGCATTGTCGAAAGATAGGCCGTTGGCCACGGGCTTCGTAGGCGGAGTTGGTGTGGTACTTCTTGATTTGACAGGATTTTGTTCGCCCAGTCGGATCAGAGCCTCGACTGCTCGATCGAGGTTCCCATTTAGACCCTTTAATACAGTGGAGTTGCGCTTTTCGTCTGGAAAGCCCATGTCCCGAAGTGTGGCTAATTTGGAGTCCATGCCGTCGCCGGATGTATGTACATTTGAGCCAAACACGCGGGAAGGCTTGTTTACTCGGGGCGGGGACAAATCTTGTCGGAATTCTTCCAGGCCTGGGGAGATGGGAGGTGTTATGTTGCGCGGCGAAGTTGCGGCTTTACGCAGCCCGAATCCAAAGCGACCACTTGGCTTCGGTGGTAATGGCGGCGGTCGGTCTTCTGAGCTCGTGCTACCCGTGTTTTGTCGTGTGCCTGGCCGTGAATCGTTGAGGTATATTCTCTGCTCGTACTTTGCCCTGATGTAGCGTTCCATAGCACTGTCTACCTCGTCGATGTCGATGGGTATTTGCGGCTTGACGTTACGGGGGTTGTATGTCTTGTTGGACTCGACATTGCCGATGCGCTTCATGTTCTACAGCATTGATCAGCACCCAGATAATCATACTGCGTGTCGCGTCTCTTACATCAACTTGGGCGTTGTCCCACTTGTCCATGCTCAACGACTTGACTTTGGAGATGTGCGTGCCCAGCTTGCGATGCAAGGCTGCGCATCGCATGCACAGGAAGATGCCCAGCTATAGCACATGTCAGCGTCCGGTTCGTAGTCGGGAGATGGGTGTCGGGCCAAGGAATGTGGGAGACTCACGCTCCAGCTTGCCCATCCTGCGTAGCCGTTGTTAGCGTGTGTGTATGTGTGGAACGAGATGCGCCTGGGGACTGCATACCTGGATTGCGTGCGCCGCAGTCTGCGCAGTTTCCATTTCCAGGAACAGACTTGATGAGTTCCTGTAATGTGCGCTCGTTACGCGCCTGCTGGCGTTTGTTCAGGGCAGACGCCATGTCGTGTCGAGAGAGGAAGCGGTTGGGCGTCGGAGGTAGAGTCGGGAGATCGGTTGAAGGTGCACGGGAGCAATGCGCGGGGAGAAAGGGGGCTCGAGGGACGGCAGGTGGCGCGTTGGTAAGATGACTATGCGAAAAAAGACGTTTCCATGGCAAAGGTGGACATGAGTAGAGAAGGGGCAGATGGTGAAGGGGCACTTAGTTCAAACGCAATGACGAGTAGCCCATCTGTTCCATCTTCACACACACACACACACATGGCATCCCGCAAAGCTCCAGAACCCTGCGTCTCGGCGGCTCGGGCTATATACAGCACCACGCCCCTGTCTGAGCTTTGCTACACTCCACCAGAGGCGGCGTCATGGCCACACGAATAGACGATCGGCTACGGACAGCACAGGGACGATTTGCCCACGCGACAAGGCCTTGGTGGGCGGCGGCATTGGACACGGCCTTCGTACCTACGCCTCTCCCAAGCCGCCGACGCTGCCGACACGCAATGCAAAGGCCCGTTAGTTGCTGATGGATTATTACCAGACACGCCTGCAGACTCAATGCTCATCTCCCGCTCCTCTGGGCCAGCAGCACATGTGCATGTACATGGACAGTCGGTTGTGTCAAGTCGACCAGGCGGCTGGCACGCGACATGCCTCTTGATAGGTGCATGTATCGTCTAGTATGTTGTACTCTACTTAACGGGAGCTCAAGCATGTAGGTATGTATGGTCACGCAGGTGGCTTCAAGCAGCATTGAAAAGGATGCAAAAAGCCTAAAAGTGCCGGGTTCATCTAAGACGCAAATATGACAACTATAGAGATTGTAAGCTCGATATAGCCGTTGATTAATCGTCCATTTTGTATGATTGTGTGTAAAGAAGGAAAGTCGAGTCGGAGCTGCAGTGAGAATTTCAACGGCACACTGCCAAGACGGATGACAAAGCACCTGGTCCGAGCACAATGGGTTTTCTCCCACCTCAAAAAAACCGCTGCTGTCTCTTCTCCCTCCCTCCAAACAACAGCTGCGTGTACCGCGAGCAGCACGTGCTCCCCATCACCAACGATTCATGTCTGTCGTTTGGCGAGGCGCTGCTGCCCTACACAGCCCATGCTGTCAAGCCACCATTGCCTGCTCCCAGGTTCAGCTCTCTATGGCCTGGAAGCAACATTTTCTCTCGGTGGAAGATTAATATTGGTTTTTAGCAGAGCCGTGTCTTCTCCACCCTACCCATTGCCGTCTTCTAGATGTGTAGGACTATATTTTGACATACATTCCTTTTCCCAGATTGCATCCTGTGTGAAATTGAGCGTGCACCCGTCACAGGCTGGTCAGCTATCAAAGTACACGCTCGTCTGCGTCCAGGCTGCCCATACCATACTCAACCCCACTGAGCAGGTGCAAAGCCGAGTGCGCTTGGTGCCGCTATAGTATCTAATGCCCTCAATGCCATGGCCAAATCGACTTTTTCCTACCTGTACACAGCACATGTACCATCAGTGTTCTGGTTCATGGACTATGGTGCACACGTGATCACACCATCTTGTGAAAGTGTATGCCGACCAACCGTACGGTCAACAGTCAACAGTGCATGTGAGTCCAAAGGATCCGCCACGTTGACGGCACGGCAGACGCCGCCTTCGGCCAGCCCAGACATATCGAGCTCAGTGTCAGAAAAAAATAGACACGGCATCTTCACCACAACCGCATCTCACCTTTCCAACAACGGCAGGCAAACGTCCACACTGTGGGTCGATGCACAGTAGCATGGCGACCAGGGCGGTCAGGAAACCCTTGAGCCTTGTGATTTACCACAGACGGTCGAATCAGACCAAATTACACCTGCCTAGCCGTCCCTGTTAGGCTTAGCGAGCCAGATTCCGACCGCAGCTTCCATCATGTCTACTCATCGCCGACCATTCGCTCCTTCCATACAGGGTCTTGTGCCTTGCTCTGACCTTGCACCGAACAAATTACCTTCGGCCTCCTATGACGGTCTTTCTCGCCATCAACTCCACTCGATTATCACTTCACAGCAATCACATCGCCTGCAAAATCAGTGACACTTGCATCGCCTATCACACAGATCTGCCAACACTCTAAAGTGATCTCAGAAATGGGAACACCGCGAATGAATGAAATTACTTCTATTGTGTCACGACGTCCCTGAGCTGAGTTTTGACCATACAGTCAGCTAGGGCCAATATAGAGACACGAGCAAAATCACCATTTCGGCCCCAGGGAGCGTGAGGCTGAGACACTGCGTATCTTCAGGCGTCATTCGATTCACCCGTCGACCGGTAATGATGCAGTATTGGATGGATATCTTCTTCTGATTGGCTACACGTTGAATATCTTGTACGGACGTACCAATAGCACCCTTTCATCTACTCGATCGTCATTCCACTGTGGATTCGAGCACAGGCTTTCATGTACGATGTTCCCCAGTTCCCGTACTAGCCGGATGCACAAGCCGGGCTGCAATGACATGGTCAGCTTTTACGATGACGACCCCTGTCCATGCAGTTGTTCCGTAATACCTGACGAGCAGCTTGCTATCCACAGTGCTGGATTCTAAAGTCTGCCGCCATTTCTCGCAGATCGTCCCCTTTCAAGCACACAGTACTTTCCACTAGCTTACCCTATTTCCCAAAGCCGTCAATGTCCCTAGCTTTACAGCAAGCGAAGGATGCTGATGTCTTGTATCGCCTCAAACACTATAACGCCAACCCCACCCTACACCTAAAAAGTAGTTGTATCGGCACCGAGCGATAGCATAAATACTAATCCTGCGCCCCCCGTTCTAGAGAGCAACAAATGATACCTCGCCAGACCCGACTGCTCAACATACCATTGAACATCCAACATAAACTGATCCAATTCTTTTTTAATCACCAATTCTTGTGGCTCAAACAAGGGCAATAACGATTGATTCTGGAGTTCTGGTAAAAGGAAACTTCGGTTCACGCGTAGAACTTCAACGCTCCTACTGTAAGCATAGATGGATTGAAGGAGCACACTAAAACTTACCGTCGAAACAGACCTATACTGCTTAATAGAAACGTTCCATCGCTGCGAACCACTCGGCTAACCTAGGGTCATACTGTATCACTCCACTCATGTGTGCTGAGGACGTGTATCATAACCAGCGGGTCAATCCGCAACAGCCAGTATCATCCACCAAGCAATCGTCTACACATAGTGGGCAAACATCAGAAACTGACAAGAACGATTGGTCCGACGTCAGTGACCGCAGTGAGCGACGAAAGATACAAAACAAACTGGCTCAAAGAAGATTCCGTTAGTAACATGCTCCAGCCTCGAATGCTTGAGCTAAAGGAAGTGAAGGTGACAGAATAAGGGAGCAGAGGGAGGAGGCCGAACGAGAGGAAGAGAACCAACGAAAAGCCGGAGCCTCATACGCACAACCAAAGCCCGAAGAAATCGATACCGACCATAGCCTTTCTGGTTTACCCTGGGGTGGCATTTCGATGAGACACATGGTCGAACAAGGAAAGCAAAGACATCGAGGCTCACAAAAAGACGTGAATAACGGCTCTACTCATCACAATGCATCATCCACCGAGGACAATAGCAGTAAGTGATGATATGGTATGACCGCAATTTTGGTCAGTATTCAAGTACACTGACTTTTTAGGGCGAACCTTCCTTTAAAGCCAAAAGGGCAAACGCATATCGATCTGATCAACCCGGAACAACGGCATGGACTCAGGGACCCGGAGCTCTTAGTATTCTGTGGCACCGATTTTTTCCCGCTGTAAGCGCGAGGCCACAGTCATGGGTGCTTTTGGGGGTGTCGTGGTGTCACTACCAAGTATTGAAAGCATTTGATAATGCCCGCAGATCGCCAACTCCCTCTCCACCAACACACTTGCTACACCGAACAGTTTTGGGGGCTTGTCTCAATTCGGGGCTCACATCAATCACTGCTCGGTCATCACTGTTGTTGTTCGGGGGGCTGTTCCGCTTCGCTCACACGCGCGGCGGTTACTCGAAACCTCTGAATGGCCGACTCTGGATTTTCTCATGCAAGAGGCGCAAGTTTGCCCCGCCGCTTTTAATTAAAAACGTTGCTGAAGACCAAGTGCGAAACGTGATAGAATGTGTCGTGTGTTGGAGTTCGTGGATCTGTCACAGCCTGAGGTATGAATGGTCAGCGCGCTCTGATGGACATCGACCAGTTAATCCTTGGTAAACCGCACCACCATTTTCTCATGACGGCGTATGTCCGATGGCTAAGCCCCAATTCTCTTCTAAAATAAACATCATTCAAAGGCCATAGGATGCAGAGCGACGACCTCAGCTCGAGTGGAAGCTTGCAAGCTAACTAGGCCTGCAATGTGCGACCCAAGGCACCCTCAGCGGTGTGGGTGTCGTCGACTTGCGGCGCGCATGATATATCCATTAACGTGGTCAGAAGCTTGACCAGAAGCGTATTACTCCTCCCACTTCAGTCAGCCTTATACCAGGCAGAGGTTCAGCTAGCGACTGATGGATGCAGGCAGGGGTTCGGTCGTGCCGCGAGGCTGAGCAGAAGCTAGACCTACCTACGTCAGTTCCCAGCTTTCTGCCATTCCAGATCAGCGCTGCCTGCAAACCCGGTAGAGTTCGCTGCCTGGCTTACCACTACGCTGATTATCCGAGACAGCAAGCATCCTCGCATACTGGCCCTCGGTACGTATTCGCGTTTGCATCAATTTGTTGTTCCTGCTGCAAGTTGGATCACGAGCCTCGCCCCCACTGCGGTGCGCGAACATTGTGCCTTGCATTATCACTCCAAGTCAGCCTGCGATAACTGAGCCCGACCATTTAGCGGCATTTGTGAGATGAAGGTACGGCGGCAAAACGAGATAATTGTCTGGACAAGGCAATCCCTCGCTCATCGGCCGCCCTTAATTTAACCATATAGGGAAAGGGCTGTGTCGCTTCGAAGCAAGCAGATCTGGGCAGTACGCCTCTTGATGCGGCGTCATTGGCGCATTGCCAGTGTTGTCTGTGAAAAAAAGTGGATATTATGAAAGTTATGTTGTCCGGAAACAGACAATTGACGCAACAAAGAGACCAATGTATGCAGACTTGTGGCAAACGTCCGTCACCATGCCACCACAGACGCTCCAGTAAGCCAGGCAGAAATGCGGCGTCGACATCTTTTCTCCTCAACTTCGGCTCTGCCCGAGCAAGCCACATCCGCTCCATACGTCTCAACGCTCTGAGGCACGGATGTGCTCCTCGTTAAGCGCCGTCATGAGATGGACCGTCTTCTCTGCCTACACGATGGATCAGCTAAGGTTGTGGCGTGGAGCCCGGGGATGCCGGGTTGGTATATAGTCCATCAACTGGGCTTTTAGTATGGAAGCACCCCAGTACGAAGACACTCCATGTCAGCAGAGCAATTCTCAAAACTCTCTCTAGGAGGGGACATGGTAACCACTCGTGCCGGAGCTGCAAGGGCAGCGCGAGCCAACTCACAATCGTCTAAATCAGAGCATTCCAACCAAGACCAGCCACTACCATCTGTCGAGCCTACTGTTTCTCCTACACCTTCACTTGTTATATCCACCAAGAATCTACAGTATAATGTCTCGGCTTTCGACAACGACCTGCGTAGAAGAGCGAGAAAGGGACTGGAGGGCAAAGACATCCGAATGAAATACTGTGCCATCTCTGAGGATGAAGAAAGTCCGGATGGAAGCCCTAAGAAGTATTTCTATCTTGACGATGATATCACGGTAGCCATAGGGGGAGAGTTACGGAGACCGAGATGTTCATGTGGTGCAAACGAAACTGGTATTGCATGCAAGGTATGCATCTTCATTAACATTGTTTTGAACACCAAACTAAACATGAACCGAAGCACATTTATTGGGTTGGAGACCAGATTATGTCGACCGCCTATGACGATATGGTCAAGACACCTCTTCATCTTTCACCAGACGGCTCCAAGATCGAAGATGTAAAGCCGGATAATATACTGGACACCAAAGGCCTAGTGAACATTGCCAACGATCTGAAGTGGGTTTATCGAAATGACGAAGTACCTGAAGATGACGAGGATATGAGGGAAGCGATCACTGACATGCTTTCTTGCTTTGCCCCTCAAGAAGAATTGCCTGGCGAATTCAAATGGCCCGAGTCGCCACTGACATCTGAGCGTTCAAAAAAGTACCAAGATCTGGCGGACCTCATTACCGAGTATGCCAACAGAGACGCTAGCTTATATCTTCGGGTGCGTCGAATTATCGATCCAGATTTTGAAAGTCGCGTCTTCTTTGAGAAGGTCGATAACCGTATTGAGTCGACCTTCAATGCGTTGGAGGAGTACGTTGCCAAGGGCCCGACCAAGAATTCATTCCTGGATGCACTCCGTTTCGATGTGCCCAGCTGTGCAAAGAAGCTCACGGCACTAGTCTGTGCTATTGAAGACTTTTACCAGAATCACTCACAGGTTGAAGACGTAGCTGTTCGTGCAGCTGGAGCTTTGATCAAGATCCTCGACCGCGTCACAGACCGCAATGAGAACGCTTATGAGAACATCACATGGGAGTGGGAAGCTCCCTCTGACCCCAATCAGAGCAACCTCTACGTCGCGCTCATTGGAGCCTATGATGACGGTGACTCGCCGTTTGTCCTTGACGCCCTTGGGTCTTTGCCGCAAGAGGACGTGTATCGCAATCATTGGGAGACCCTACAGGACATTGAGAAGAAGCTTACTGAGTATGGCGCCTCGTTGCAGTACATCAATATTTTCCGCAACATTGTCTACGAGCCCCGCAAGAGGCCTGGATCCGAGGTTCGTGAGCGAGAACCGAAGAGGGCGATGCAGTAATGGCTGCAGTCTGATCAACCACTTTCACGACCCAGGTGATAGGAACCATTGGTAGGGGTTTTTTTTGAAGTGGCGCATCGTTTTTTTCATTCTCTTCAGCGTAATGGCGTTGGCGGTATTCTGCGTTTCCCGCACCTTTACCATTCTTTTCTTCTTGTCCCTTTTCTTGCTCAGCTAATTTCTTCTTGTCTTTCCCTGCCAGTTGATGGCCGTTTGCAGTGACGGTTTCATCGCACTGCCTTTCTCTTCTGAGGGTCGCCTGACTTTGGTCTGTCTTTGCAACCTCATTTTCCCCACTTCCCCTCCCCCTCTCTTTCTGACCAACTGACTTCGGCATGCGAACCCGCCGAATGATTTAACCTTTATTTTCATCTTCTCTTCCCTTTCCTTCCTTTCTCTTCTATCCTTAACCCTTTCTGGATGCTCACCAGTACACACCTTTTCGGCTGCTCATCCGGCCACTCTTCTTGGGATTTAACTCACTTCTTACCCTCTTTGTGTATGTATTTTGAGCAAATAAGATTTAGCCTCGATTTAGCGGAACCTATTCTTATCACAACCTCGTTAAGACAAAACGAAGCAAGTGATTGGCCAGATAGTTTAACCTTGCCGTCTCAGAGTATTGGTGATGTAAGTGTGAAACTCGGTATCGACTAACTAATGTCGAACAACGCCATGTTCCGTCTAGGCCATGACCATCAGCTGAGCCCAGGCCCCGCAACTATTACAGAGCCAAACTGCGACGTCGAGAGCGGCTCCGGGGGGTTAGGTGTTCGCCCGGCTACAACCATCTCTGCAACAACGCCGAGCCACGCAATGTGGAGCTGATGCAGCCCATGACAGAGCGTCATGCATGGTCAAGACGAAGGCTGAAGTTTATGCAGTGCCGGCAGGATGAATTACAGCACCCTGCAAGGCGCCGTGTCAGATAGCTCTATACACCTGTAGAAATCGTAGAGCACTGTCAACTCAAGCACTACCTCTGCCCGGATGTGGGAGGCCAGCGTTCGATGATGAGCAAGCCAGGAGAATCAGTGTTGGACGTCTACGAGAGCCGTTCATTGGAGACGCATCCATGTGTAGTAGACCTACTTCGTCATGGGTATATGTAAGTCGCCGGCTAATCCGGTTTGCTAACGTCGTAGTACACACTAGGAGTACACACCCTTTCACAAGCGTATTTCTCTTTGTTGTACACTCGTAGTGAGAAGGAGTAAGCCAATACGTTAGTGCCGCAATGTGCAATACTTTCTACATTGCAGGGCTCTTGACAACAAGATGTGGAGTTTATACACCCCAGCTACTCATTCCGACTGCCTGATCCTTGTTGCCAGCCCCTCCCCCCGCAGTAAGCGATGTAAGTGACCGAAAGGATGCTTCCGCCAGAAATTTCGCCGCGCCCCGTCACCATGGAACTGCCCACTTAGACTGACCGCATGACTTTCCCAAGATAATGAGCGGGAGCTCATGCACGTTCACCCTTCAGGAGGGGCCGAAGGATTGAGCGAAAAACAAATAAAATAAAATAAAAAAACGACTAAAAAAGAGAAGCTGGAGGCGCATGGCACCCCGAATGCTATGTGCAGGTGGCTGATATGATATATGGCCCGAACGAGATGCGGATACATGGACAAGTAAGCAACAACAAGCATGTGAAGTGGCAAGGTGGCTCGTAGACGAAGCTTGTGCTAGCTAGGAAATGAAGCTTGGTGATCGTGATAGTCGTTGTGGACACCTGAGGGTGGGCCGACTGGGCTCTACTGCGGGGAGCAGCGGTTAGGCTCGAGTTGCCTGCCGACGTGGTTGGTCGTGGGGAGCGACGACTGCACCCTCCATCCACATGGCTGTCCAAGCACTGCGGGGAAACGAGATGCGCTAAGCCTGTTGCGGAACTAGCGCAAAGACTATCTTGTGGGAAACGCAGCTAAGACGTGTACTGCTCCTCCGATATTACTCTCCTGTCTATCATTCCTGCTTTCCCTTCCCTCTCCGACCTCTTCATCTTTGCCTATTGTTGTTAGTCTCCTGTCACACTACTTTGCTTCAGTTGCGATTCCCCGCCAGAGAGTGATTCGCTTATCACGCCATTGACCCCGCTGACGTACGACAATCTGAGGACCCTGTCTGTGCGTCTAGTGCCATATCAATCATCCCACCCTCCTTGCCTTTCCTCTCTATACTCTTTGTTCCAACTCTGCAAACCACCCATACCATTTCCGCTCTGCTGTTACTAGACCACATACGCACGCACTCATATACGTACACCGTCACAAACTGATCAGCGTCGCCCTCTCCAACAATGTCTTCCAACGACCGGAACTCCCCTCCCCTCCACTCTCCAGACCCTCGTCGACGGGCCTCAATCACCAGCCAGACATTCCATGACCTGTTTGGTCGGTCAAACAGCATTGCAGGCATACCATCTGGTGTACAGCAGTCCTCGGGTCCCATTACTACAGCTGCTGCCAACGCCCAGCGGCGAAGGCTCTCACTGACCACGATTGGTCTAGGAGCCTCGCCTGGCCAAACCTCGCCCTTCCTCCAAACCCCGCGGACCCGCACTGAGAGCATCTCTAGCGCCAACTCTGGTTCTGTCGATGAGAGTCCTTTCGAGGACGACTTCGGCCCTTCGGCCAGCAGCAACCCAGCAACACCATTTGCTCGGCGGCTGAGCTTCGGAGCTCGTGCAATGCGGGACGTCAGGCAGGGCAACGGAGGCGTTGGGAACCCAAATGGTAGACCACCCATCATCCATAAAGCTTCCTCTCCCCCGACTGGTCGAGGTCGAGGTCTGTCTTCATTGTCACAGTCATTGCCCTCATCCTCTTCACTACTCCGCCCCTTTACCCATTCCCACTCCCGGCGATCCACATCCATTTCGTACATTTGGCCATCAACTATTGCGGAACATGCCGAGACTGTACTTGGAAACTACTCGCTAACGTCGTCTTCAACAGGCGAGGGCTACAATTTCGCTGAGAACCTCCGATCACGAGCCGAGCGGGGATCCATTTCCGGCCCCCCTTCGACGCTGGGTATGGCTGGCCCGACGCACCACCGTGCCAAGAGCGTTACAATCATGGAGCCTCCAGTTCGTGAAATGCCCAAGCCCAAGGTTCCCGATGCCATGCAGGAGCGGATCCTCAAGGGTGACTTCTACATGGACTAGATTATGCACAATTGTTTGCCTTTTGATATCTCCGGTAGGTTCTCCGGGGTGATTCTAACAGCTGCGCAGTGACTAACTTCTGTCGTCACTAGGACCATCTACTTGACAGATGAGACGTGAGAATGAATCCGCGACCTTGTACCACTACTCTTCCATCTGTGTAACCGAGTATCTTATGTCCCAAGATCCTACTCGCTTCTAGCTTTCGTACCGCTCACCTTTCACGAGCGGTCAAAACGGTTCTAGCAATTATTTTGAATTGATACAAAGAAGCCTTCAAATACGCACACTCGGAGGAAACCCTAATTTGCTGGACCCCGGTCACGACATACTTTCGGCCGCTTCTTTACACATAAACATGCAGCCCCAGTTCGGCGCTTACAGTCATTTGAACGTTATTCACGCTGTTGAGATGGCTAGGTTCAGCTGTCATGATTTTCATGCCTTCATCTCAGGAGGCTTATCCACCGGGCCCATCTCCCACGACCTATCTTCCAGGCGCACTGACTGTTATTACGATATTTTGCTTTATGTTTGTTTTCTTTCACATGCGTAGGGACGGGGCGTACCGGTTTTGGGAGATGGGAACCAGATTGTTAAGCTGACACCATGTGACATACATTGGTGCGGCAGAGACTCTGGAGTTGACATACATATGACACGCATGGTAACAAGGCATATCGCCCGGTATGGAGCATTGTAGTATCTACAGAAATTGTGGAAATTATCAAGGTAGTGTAGTACAGTTAAAGTATCACATGGAATTACAATTGGTATGACTATATGGGTGTATAAAGTACATGATCTAAGTTACAGGTGTACATACATACGTAGGATCAGTCCAAAGGTGGTGTGCTAACACGCGTAATCAGTCCCACTTATTGTTTCACATAAGCTCATGATAAGTGGTCATCAGTGTGGGATGGTGTGGGTACAGGTGTGGCAACACGTCGATCATGTCGGCCTTTTTTCTTCTTAAAGCAGCTTGTAAGGGCACGGAAAAATAATAGGAGCATTACCATGGTTCGCATTCATATGCACAATTACCCCAACACATTACAGTAGCAAAAAAAAAGGGAAGCCCCAAAACTTGTAGTTTGGTCGATCAAAGTTACTCACATTGCGACTCCATACACATGCAAAACTACATGAATTAAACATGAAGAAAATACAGAGGTGAAAGAAAAAGACAACTGGAATATTGATAGGAAGATGCTCTCGTATCGTATCGTATCGTTCCCCTTCTTTGCTCCATCTTCCTCCACTCTCCTCTCTCTCAAGAATTCCAATCCTTCACAATGCAGTCATGGTATAGTACCCCCCTTTCCCTTTGCGCAGCCAAAACGAAAAGAAAAGGAATGACGCCGGTGAAATGCTGTGGACATACACGACAAACAAAAAAAGGACAAACTCGCTGGAAGACAGGACCGCATTATGATGCCGCTAAACAAGGGGGAAAGCAAACGTTCAAACAAAACAAAGCAGACATGGAGAGAGAGAAAAAAGCACAATTGCAAAAAAGAAAAGAAAAGTCTGGATCATATCTCATCTCATCTCATCTCGTTTCCCGTCTCATCCATTCATACATGAGAGAGTAAGTGCACCTCCGTGAACCCCCACCCTCACCCCACATGCTAAAAGAAAGTACAATCTTTGTTGCCCGAACGCCGGTAGAGCAAAAAAAGAAAAATATCATGTTTTCTTCTCTTCTTCAACAATGAAGTGTGCCTTTTTAAATGAGAGGACCGGCCATCATGGGACTCATGTTCCTTGTATTGGCGGTTAACGTAGACTCGTACGGTGCTTGTGCGCCGTTCACAGAGCCTTGTCTAGGACGGTAGTAGCTGTTGGCGTATGCTGGTGCAGGACCCGTGTAGGTTCCTTGTGTCGTCGGAGAATGGAGACCGGGAGAGGAGGGGTTGTGCAAGTTGCGGTTGCTCCGACGCCGGCCAAGCACCGGTGATGCGGAGCCGCCTTGTACCGTGCCCGTAGAATTGATCGACTCATTAGAATTGCTCCTTATATGTTGTGCCGTTGTTGGCTGTTGCATCTGAGGCGAACCAGCAGGATTGGCTGGACGCTGGAAGCCTTGCGTGAATGGATTGGTACGTGCAGGGACGCTGTTTTCACGCTGTCCGAGTGCCTGTCGTCTTGTCTCAATGAGTTCTCGAGCTCGCATGTTGCGTTCATCCTGCGACAATTGGGCTGGGCGAGCAGCAGGCTGGCCAGGTGATTGTACATTTTGGGTTGGTGATGGAGGCGGTCGACCATGCTCACTCGCACGCAGAGTACGCGTTGAGGCTTGAGCGTTGATCTGACGTCTTGAAGGCTGAGGCCGGAGGTTGAGACGAGATGGCTGAGGTCTCGCACTTGGTTGCTGCCCTCCGGTTTCTCGAACGTTGACACGAGAATTCACAGGTCGCAAAGTGGCGACAGAAGACTCATTTCGGAGAAGCTGGCGAGAATTGCGGTTCCGCACGCCACGTGCTTGGACGAACGCAGCCCAAGGGTTGCCTCGGGCGGCAAAGGGTGGCAAAGCCGCACCCTGAACGTGCAATCCCATACCAGCGTGAGGAAAGGAATTGACGCCAGCAAAATTGCCAGAGTTCCTCCGGCTATTCGCTGAAGAGGGGCGAGCACCGACACGGCTTTGCGGACGATCAATCATATCCATAGCCGCAGCAGCCTGTGTCTGTGCTATGCTATCGATAGAATGTTGAGACGTGGGAGTGGACGAACCAGGAGTCATGGTAGAAGCATTGTTATTCGAGCTAAGAGAAGAAGCACGATCAAACCGGCTCATATTACCGTTATGTGCCATCGCTGGAAATCCCGGAGACATGGCGCTTCTCCGAGGCGGCGACACTGGCATGCGAGGGTCCATAGCAAGGTTTGAAGTGTTGTCCATCAACGGTGTCCTCAGACGCGTAGGGGGCAGGAAAGGAGAGTATGCCTGTGCCGGGCTTGGTCGGTTCCTGTTCCTCGTACGGGGACGAGAAAGTGGGGTAATGGCTCGTGGCTCGACATCGATCAATGCACCTGCCATTTGATGCTGTTGGAGAGCTTGTTGATGCGCAGCAAACATCCAACTAATACGCGGATCATACTCCCGACGCTGTACACGAGGAGCTCCTCGTGCATGCCCTTGCGAAGTGTCCGAGTTGTCATCAGTATCTGCCTCATTTGTCCCGTCAACTTGAGCAGCCCCACGATTGACGAAGCGGGCAGTGGGATTTGAGAAGGCCGCTCCGCTTCGCATATGGGCTTGTGAGCGGCGTGTTCGCAAGGTATTCATGGCCAGCTCTATATCGCCATCTTGGTCCGAGTCATCGTCGTCTGCTTCACCATCCTCATAAGGGGCTGCTGAGCTAGGAGGAACAGACGGTCTTCGACGCAAGCCACGGGAGGCATTCAAGACACGAGTATTGCCGGTTCGTGAAGGGGGTCGGATCGGGGCACTAGGCCGAGGACGATCTGCAGTAGGTGTTAGAGAACCGCCCATTCGGCTTCTGTCATTTGAGTTCGCAAGCGGTTCCCACCCAACGGTCGTTCTTCCTCCATCACTGTCATCTTCATCTTCTTCCCCCATTTCATCGTCTTCATCCCGCTGCAGCATCCATCCCTCGTCTCTCAGCAAGGCTTGAGTGTCTTCGTCAAGCTCCTCCTCATTTGAGACGTCAGTGGCTACTGACGAAGCCCTATCATGAGAGGATCTTGAACCATTTGCCCTATGTAGAGCACGAGTTTGAGCCGAATTCCTCACTCCCCTACGAATAGGCCCTGCATCTTCTTCGTCCTCGTCTTCTTCCTCTTCAACGACGCTTGAGCGGTTGGACGACGTTTCAGACTCGACGATGCGGCGTCTTCTGGCATTTGTTTGTGCTCTGCTACCTGAAGGTTGAGGCATGGGACCAGGTGTGGATGATGCGTCGCTTGGTGAGCTGGCTGCTTGGACGCCACTATCGTCGATGAAGTCGTTCATAGAAGAATCTTCATCTAGTCCTTCTTCGTCTTCCTCTTCGACTGTGTCCATCTCATCACCGTAAATGTCTGAGACTATACTTTGGGTGTAAGAGCGCCGACTGCCAGCTTCGCTATGTGTGATTGGACGGCGTCGGGCAAACGCGGCTGCGTGAGGTGGTATTCCGGCCTCCAGGAAACGGCGCATCATTACTGAGTCGTCAGGAGGGTATGTACCCCAATCTCCCATACCGTCGTCGTAGTCGTCATATTCACCATTCTCAAAGTCCATCTCGGCGTCTATGTCTGTGTCGTGCTCTGACATCTCGTCCATGTCACTGAAACCTGTGAAGCTGTCGCCCCATGAGACTTCGCCCGTCTCGTCAAACACCAGTCCACATTGAGTGCAGCCACCATCTTCCAGTTCCCAGGTGCAGACCGGACAGCGGTCAACACCGTCTTCTTGATCACGGACGACTTGCAGCGACGGGCCTCGTTGATGGTGGGCGAGCCTGAAGCAGCCCTTGAAGAGACCTCCAGTGCGGGGGTCCTCATTATCCTTGTCCTGCTGCACAGCGTCGGCCTCGTCGCTCTGCCACTTTTTGTGTTCTTCGAGGCTCTCGCCTAGCGGGAGCAGCTCGGCACGGGATATGAAGAGACTTGTCATGTCCCGTATCTGGAGTGCAGTGTTAGAGAGGGCGCACCATGTGCATGCATGGCTGGACTTGACTCACCACATAGGCGGGGGCGGGCAGGTCCTTGACGACGATGCGGCAGTCGGGACATGTCTTGCGGGCCTTGTTGCTGACGAACCAGGTGCAGAGACACTGTGCATGTTAGCAATGGGCGGCCACAGAGGAGCGAGGGGTCTGCTTACTGTGTAGCAGTACGTGTGCCCGCACGATATTGTGAAGGGCTGGTAGAGCAGGCGGTCGCAGATCTTGCAGGTGAGGTGGTTGCGGAGGCCGTCAAACTCGGACTTGAGGGCCTTGAGTTGCTGTGGCGGGCGTTAGTACAGACGGTCGTGGGGTTGTGTTTGTGGGCAGAGCAGCGCACCTCTTCTGCTTTGCTCGGCTGGGGCGCCTCGTCCTTCTTCATCAGCATCTTCTGCTTGAGGCTGTCCTTGCTGGCGGCGCGTGTGGGCCGGTCGGCGTCGGCCAGCTTCGAGGCAGAGCGACTGGCGGTCGGAGTGCCGCCGCGCCCAGCCCGTGAAGTCGAGGACATGGCGGCCGACTGTGAGGGTGTGGCGGTATGTGAAGGTGTGGTGGCCGACGTGATGGACGACGACGAATTCTTGGGGCGAGCGGTGGGCGGGGTCGGCGACGCTCGATTGTCCATGGCGGCGGGCGATGGGTCTCTCTTTTCACGGACTTGGGCAGCCGGGAGATGCTAAGATGGAGCATCTGCTCACATGGGACTTTGCCCTTGTAGAGAAGGACTAGGAAGTATGGCTGGCAGTGGTTATGCATGCAAGTGCGGGCCTGCTAGTCGAGGTATGCTGGCGCTCGGTCACCTCTGCCCTTGCTCCCCGTCCATTTGCCGCAGCAGCCGTTCACTTCCACCCTCACCTCGTTCCGTCTTTAGCGCCAGCCCCGAATCCCCGTCGTCAACCACCACCAACCATTTCCTCGAGCTATATCAATTCCATACCATGGCATTATCCTATTGGGCCGTCCCAGCCTGTGACGGGTCCTCAACACCAATGACGTGGGCACGCGACTCGTAACGTTGCCCTCGCCAGCGTCCCGTTTTGGCCCCGACCAAAGAACAAAAGAGTTATCAACAGAGCGCCGAGGGCGTGCGACCGTTGTCGAATGGCACTGTCCCTTGGCCTGGAGCCCCGTTTCTTCCTACCCATGGCTGCGAGGAGCGCGACGGTTGTACTTGCTATTTGCTTCGGCCTCACTATCCTATCCCACAGCGCACCTCACATCCAAACCCTGCATAAATCTGCAATTCGCTACTGCCTGCACTACTAAAATATTACCCCAATCCACAGTGCCTTTTGGAGCCCAGTCTCTTCTCTGACCAACAACTACAGACGATACTGCAAGGCGACCTACAGTACTTTGCCGGACCGTGATCGATGGAAATCGAGTGGCCGTGACTTGCCCTTGATTTGCAACTTGCAGTCACAAGTTTTGATCTGCAAGGTTGATCCTGCGACGAGTCAAGGCCGAGCTATCTTGTTGAGCAGCTCAACTAGATGTTGAGACATACCTACTCTACGGTAAGTAGATGGACAAGACATAGTTGCTTTTCTTTCCTGAGCAAACTCCAAACGAGGTAGACAGTGTTAGTGTTGGATACACAGTTTTTTATGTATAAGTTCTGTTGAATGCCGAGCTTCAGATCGCCATTCGTCGTCATACGAAGAGGCGCACAGTCCTCAGCCCAAGATGATCAGAGCCAGCCCATGCTAGCCATATTTCCCACGAAATACCAGGCATCCGCTTGGATTAAACCCTGGCGATACTGTGGACTGGAGACTTGGCGGCTATAATCACAATCTCTATCTCTCTATCATATTTTACTGCTTGCCTAACACTGTGATGAAAGTGTTGCCCGGGTTTTATCTGGTGCCTCCAAAATTGGCGTACACGTGATGGCTCAGAGTACACAACACCAACGACCCACTAAACACATTAAAGAAGAAGAAATCAACAGAAGTCATTGAATTAAGATGCTTTGACGCTCGGATTGGGTCCCGCTGTGTGACAGGGTAGTGCCCGTTGTCGTGCATGCACATGGGGTAGACCGTCTTATCGATAACATACCTCCGCAGCCTCATTCCTAATGACCGCCGTCCGACTTTGTCTCCGCGCCATTCATCCCAACACGTACAAGCGACTCTCCACCCAATTGACTTTGGACATCCGGAATCGCGCAGATCCTGGAAATTCTCAAGATGTCGGAGAAACCCACACCCTCGAAAGCAAATGAATGGTCCGGTGACAAAGCCGCCAAGTTCGACAAGTACGCCACCCTGTTGATCGAGCTGAAGCTACATTGTGGAGAATAAGAACAAGCAACTGATGTATTCTTACTACAGCAAAGCATTCAGCGAGTATTACGATCCATGTCAGGAGGCGGCGGATAGAAGCATACGGTGTTTGAAGAGGAATGGCGGAGAGAGGGCTATGTGCTCGGACTTTTTCCAGTGAGTCGGAATTTCTTAAGAAGAAAGATGCTGGAGCTTCGGCTACAGTTATAACAGTTTCAATTGATGGGAAATGATGCTGACGCGTATTTGAACAGAGCATATCGGGATTGCAAGGAGCAATGGGTACGTTATCCCCGCCGGCTGCGCACCACATACACTTTTACGACCGTCTCTCGACCATTCATATCGACATTGACGAACAGTTGCTAATATTTCTATAGCAAGCTGCAAGGAAAGAGGCTAGAAAGAACAAGTCATGGTTTGGATGAATTGATGACACCGGAAGTTTGAATGTGAATAGCTGTACAATATCTCCTCTCCGCATAAGTACGGCGTCTGGGCACGGTATTTTGATGGTAAAAATGGGCGATTATAGCCCATAGCTTGGTTAGCTAGTATGGATGTCTAAACTGGTAGCTCAATGGTCTACGAGACAGCCAGACGCTACCAGTCTGCACTAGTCAACAGAGAAGGGCAAACTAGCAGTCAATGTATACTAAAAAGGACTTTTTGTAATTGTAAATACAAGTTGAAAACTACGATATCCATCCAGGAGCTGTGTCCATCAAGCACATGGCACCGAGGCAGCCGCTGCTCCTTGATGAGGTCAGCTATCCAGGATCTCTTCACTTGGTCACGATCACGCCATCATCCGTACATGCAGCTTATCCACCTGAAGCCCTCGAAAAGGCAAAGACGTGCCCGATCAATTGGTCATACTCGTCGTACTTGCCCTTGCATGATGCACGAGGCTGTGCACTGACGATCTCTCTACCCCACCCCACCACCCCACTAAAGCTACCCCTCCACTGTACCCTCTTTGCTCACTCCTGCCAACCATCTTTCCTTCACCTCTCCTCTCGCTCCACTTATGAGACCTATCTTCAACGTTTCTTCCTTTAACCGTCTCACAACTCGAGCTTTCATATCAACTGCACGCGCAATGGGTGTCCAGAAGACCATTATCCAAGAGGGCAACGGCCCATCCCCTAAGAAGGGCGACACCGTTACCATGGAGTACACGGGCTGGCTGAAGGATGCCCAATCCGACAAGGGCAAACAGTTTGACAGCACAACTGGCCGCGGTCCATTCCAGACCCAGATCGGTGTCGGCCGTGTCATCAAAGGCTGGGATGAGGGTGTTGTGCAAATGAAGCTTGGCGAGAAGGCCAGGTTGGACATCACCAGCGACTTTGCTTACGGAAACCAGTGAGTGCTCTCTATGTGAAAAATCGTACAACCACAGATGCTGACATGTAAATAGGTCATTCCCTGGTCTGATCCCTCCTAACTCTGACCTTATCTTGTAAGTTACTGCTCTTATACGTATGTACTTGGCGCACGATGTTAACTTCTTTACAGCGAGGTCGAGCTTAAGAAGATCAACTAAGTCGCGGATAAAGGATAAGGATGATGGGAGGCGAACGCGGCAGTCGCATCCAGGCTGCAAGGAGAGGGCCTATGGAGGAGTGGAAGCTGTGCTGTAATCGGGAATCGAATCTTGAGCAGCAGGTTCGTCGCCGCGGCATTATGACTCCATATTCTTCTCCTCTCTCTCTACAATCAATCACCCTCCTTTTAAACGAACAGGTCATTGTTTCGTTCCATATTTCATCCCATGTGTAGCTGTGTCCAATATCTTCAAACATGCTTCTCTTTGAAGATTTAATCTCTCCAATGAGCTTTTTGGTCCTTGTAACAGTCTACTCATTTAAATACCGTATAGGAACAATGTGGTTTGGTAAGGATTGATAGCTTGTTTTGCCTATCTTTCCGAGTCTGCAGTAGCCACCAAGAGGCAAGAGCGCTGGCTACAATACGCAAACAGAAGAGATTGAGATATGCGGTGATAAGACATACGCCTTGTTATAGTTAATTGGGACTTGTCCAAGCCGGTGCAGGTTTTGAGTAGGGCAAAGAGGTGCTGGCGGCTAGCAGGGACCCGCGATCCTAGCGCGAACAGCTCTGGATGTTACTCTAGAACAGGCGCCGTTGTGCGAATGGCTTTACTACCTCACATCAGTTATCAAGGCGCAATTCATGCCTTCAATGGGTCCGTTTGGCAAACGCTCATCATGCACACTCAGCCCCGCTCCAATGCGAGCCCCACCATAAGGCATTGGGCAATGCATGCAGTGACATCACGACTAATGAGATGAAAGCTGTTTTATGCGGCGCTTAGAGCTACATGGAAAGGACCGATGGCGCAACTAGCTCTCTACTTCATCTAAATGATCTGGTGTGCTCCTATTACCTCGAATCTTCTGCACTTCACGTATTGCCTTCGGTAACATTAGCAATTGCCCATCAGTAGCAGCATTGTTGAAGCATTCCTCCACCTTTGTTACCCCGCTATCCACCATGTCGGCAAGCACACTCGATATCAACTCGACCTTCGACCTGCCGAATTCGCAGTACAAAATTCCGAAAATCGGGTTTGGTGTCTATCTGTCACCCAAGGATGTATGCGTCAAGTCTTGCAAGAAAGCCTTTGAGGCAGGCTATCGACACATCGACACGGCGCAGTACTACGCCAACGAAGAGCAGGTTGGACAGGCATTGGCTGAAAGTGGGCTTCCCCGCGAGGACATCTACGTCACGTCCAAAATTATGAGTCCTGGCGAAGATGTCGAGTCAACGTACAAAAAGGTTATCGAAAGTGTTGAGAAGCTTGCTGGGAAGGATGGCTATGCGGATCTTTTCCTCATCCACACCCCGAATGGAGGCAAAGAGGCAAGGAAGACAATGTGGTTGGCACTGAAGAAGGCCAAGGAGGCAGGAAAAGTACGAGACATTGGCGTCAGCAACTACGGCATCGGACACATTGAGGAGATTGCAACCATTGACAGCAAGGATGCTATTCCTGCTGTAAACCAAATCGAGGTTTGTATTAACCCCCCTCGATTCAACTACCCACATACCTGACCAACTACACCAGCTCCACCCCTGGTGCCAGCAGCGCGAAGTCGTCGAATACTGCAAAAAACGCAACGTCATAGTCGAAGCCTACTGCCCCATTGTCCGCAACGAAAAGGCAAACGACCCGACACTTGCCACCATCGCGAAGAAACACAACAAGGAACCCAACCAAATCCTCATCCGATGGAGTCTGCAAAAGGGATTCGTACCGCTGCCCAAGAGTGACAATCCTTCGAGGATTGTCGGCAACGCTGATATATACGATTTTGAACTCAACAAAGAGGATATGGCTACGCTGGATGGGCTGGATCAAGGCGCAGACGGTGCAATTGTTCAGGCTGTTGATAATTCTTAGGGGTGGAAAAAATACGTTTTACAGAATCGAAGCCAATTTGAAAATCCAACATCAACGTTCCCGGAAATCGATGAGCGTAGTCTGTTCTTCAAGGGCCATCTTTAGCATGGGTGATTACTACCTCTTCGTTTCTTAAAAACATTGGTATTAGCATAGCTTTTTCTTTTTTTTTTTCAGAAACGAGTATTCCAACACCAATCTACGAGAAGATGTTTTTTTTCTTTCCTTTTAGGCTTATGAATAATCTTGGATTTAAAATATGACTTGCGAAGCTACAAATCTAGTAATTTCGGGATAGACAAGTTGCTTTGGAGCCAAAAAAAAAACATGGCGTTCTGTTCTCGCGATTGCCCCCCCCCCCCCCCCACCAGCCCACTTTATGTATTGTATGGAACCCCACCACTTGGATTGACATGGAAAAATCTTTTAATTGAGATCTGAACGCATTTGTGGGTTACTGGTGGTTTCACGCCGTGTTCTGATGGACATGGCAGATGTTCATGTCGATTTGTTTTCTGCAGTTCGTGTGTAGTTGCACATCATAAACTGAACTATTTTCCAAAATGACATCGGTTTTGTAGTGTAGCGGTTATCACTCCGGATTCTGATTCAGGCGTCAGAGTCTTCCGGCAACCCCGGTTCGATTCCGGGCAAGACCTCATCGTCTTATCCTTTTTTTGCTTTTCTAACCATTTTTTCTAACTTATGCACTGGGAACGACAAGAGGTACAGACAGTTGTTCTTTTTGATATGAGTTTGAAATTTTTTGTTGTAGCCTTTTTTGCTGGTATAACGCAGCTTGATATGGTCGAGTTACGGATTACTATATAGATCCCCTATATCTAAGTGAAAGCATAGATAAAAAGAAGATGAGTAAAAAAAAAGAGGAGGTTCGCAAGGCTGCGCAAGTGCCCGGATGGAGAGGGCGACATGCCGCCTGGTACCACAGAGGAGCACCGCAAAACACAAGAAGGGAAAAGATATGTGGGTAAGTAAATGTAAGGCGCCATGTCGCTAAACGCTGGTAAAAAAAAGGAGAAAGTCGGCTGTGTCAAAAGAAAATATGACGAGGGAAAAAGAAAAATATGCCGGGAGGATTACATATATCAACAGAAGAACTTGTAGACCTTCTTCCACCTAGGCCACTTCTTCTTTTCTTCACGCTCTTCCTCGATCAGAGCCTGGATGTTGAGTTCCCTGATACCCGTGACGAGATCCATGTTGTGCGAACGAACGACCGAAGTGCGGAACCAGAACTTGTAAGGAAAATAAAAAGCCAGTGTAACGGGGAGGGCAAGGTAGACGCTGAAGAAGCGTTGGAGGCGCTGGGAGGTGGACAGAACGGCCATGTCGATTGGAGCGATGGAGACGTAGAACTGGGCGACGAGGACGAGGATGTTGAGGCCGAAGCCGATGTAGGAGCCAATGAGGCCCGGTTGCGAGCGGAAGGCGAGTTCGCTGAGGCTGTGGCCTTGGACTTTCCAGCCCTGGCGGAAGCGGATGTGTGCGAGGCAGATGGAGGCCCAGGTGAAGACGGCGGAGAGGGCGGAAAGGGCGAGGAGCCAGTTGAAGGCTGCGTCTTGGAGGCGGCGTTCTGCTCCAGCGAGGAAGGCGAGGAGGCCGAGGGAAGAGGCGAAAGCGATGGAAACGAGAGGGCGGCCTTGACGGTCAATGTACGCAAAGATTCTGGGGGCTTGGTTCTGTTCAGCCAACGCTGCGAGTGTGCGTGAGGAACCGTAGATGGACGAGTTGCCGACGGAGAGGACAGCGATCATGATGACGGCGTTGAAGACGGAGGGCAAACCTTCGATACCGGCATTCTGGATGGCAATGACAAAGGGAGAGGCGACGGCGTCGACGTTGTTCTTGTCCTGGAGGAGGCGTGGGTTGTTGTATGGCACGAGCAGACCGACGACAGTGAGCGAAACAATGTAGAAGAGGGAGATTCGCCAAAAGACTTGCTTGACGGCCGTGGGAAGCGACTTGCGCGGATTGGCCGTTTCAGCAGCAGCAAGACCGACGAGCTCAGTACCGGAAAAGGCAAAGGCAGCATTGACGAAAACGCTGCAGAGTCCTTTGAAGCCGTTGTTGAAGGGTCCTGGGTCCCGCCAGTACTTTCCTCCAATGTAGCCGCCGTCTGGACCGCCGCCAATGTTGATGATGATTCCGAGGATGATGAAGCCAATAACTGCGGTGATTTTGACGATAGCAAAGACGAACTCAGCCTCTCCATATCCCTTGATACCAAACAAGTTGATGACGACAATCAGGACCAAGAAGATGGCGACCCATGCGTTGTTGTTGACGGCGTCGCCGTTCCAATACTCAATAGTGAAGGTGGCAGCGACAATCTCGAGGGGGAGCACAACAAGCCATTGCAGAGCGTAGTTCCAGCCCATGGCAAAGCCCCAGGCGGGATCCAGGAAGCGTGTCGAGTATGCGGAGAAGGAACCAGCAACGGGAAAGAGGACGGCCATTTCGCCCAGTGCGTGGACGGTGGTGTAGAGCATGACACCGACGAGACAGTAGCATATGACGAGCGATGCTGGACCACCATTTGCTAGTGCCTGACCAGAGCCGACAAACAGACCGGTACCTTTTTTGATGGGTTCGTAATCAGCGGATGGACGAGGTGGTTGGGTGGGAGAGGAAGGCATGCTTACCAATGGAACCTCCGATGGCTATCATCTGCAAGTGGCGACCCTTGAGCCTTCGAGCAAGTGGCGAGTTTGCAGTATTTGTTGCAGCAGCCTCTGGATCAAACATGTTGCTATCAGCGCCGACGGTTGTCTTTGGCGTCATGGTCATGGCGAAGTTGGGGTCCCGCTTGAAGCTGTCGAGCATGCGGCGGCCGAGGCCTTCATTGTAGCGAGAGGACTCGCCATAGTAGTCGGATCCCTGCGAGGCTCTCCCAAAGCTCTTTTCGGTGCCGTACATGTCGTCGTCCATGGTCATCGGGGGGTCGGGCAAGGCAGCAGGGCGCCGGACAGGACGGCACAGGGCAGCCAGACAGGCGACACAAGGCAGAACAGGCAGCGCAAAAGAGGGACAGGTGCGAGGCGATTCTGCACGGTGGTCGGTGTCGCTGCAAGTTGCGGAGACTGAGATGGAACCGATTGCTTTTTTGTCCCGGGCGAGCGGGCGCAGGGACTGGGTTATTACTTATGAGAGCAGGCCGTGGTGCTGACGGGCAAGGCAGCTCTGAGCGTACCGGTCACTAACTGGATGTGTCGGTAAGAGTGTACATACATGGCACACTAGACATGTCAGTCCGGGGCCAAGGGTCAGGGATGGTCGAGGCAGGCCCAAGTTGCTGGGAAGGGCTGGATATGGATTGACCAGGTAGTGGGGGTGCCATGTCCATTCATGCAAGTGGGCTGGGGTGAGGGCAATTCACATCACCGCGCATCGCCGTCTGGACGTGGTGTGTGGATGGGTCCAAGTATCCATGTGCGCATATACAGATGATATCACATCCAACCTCGTATTCTCTGTCTTCTTCTTCTTCGTCTTCTTCTTCGTCTTCGTATCCCTCCTCTCGCCATGCTGCGGCCATGTCCATGTGCCAGCTGTTTTTAGCCTTGAGCCAGCCAGCCGTGCTTGGCCTCGTCGCCTCCACTAACCTCCAGCCGTTCGAGCGGATGGCGCCAAAAACAGCCAATCTCGGTCGCCTAGCTGGATTCTCTCATTGCTCCAGATTTGCGGCTCGCGTGGCCGCCGGCGCTACCAGACGGCCTCGGTGTCTGTCTATGCTACCGGTCGCCCTTATCGCCATGTGCTCGTCGGACGGTCGAGTCACGGCTGGGTGGGCGGTGGCTTGCCCCTCACCTCCCTCCCTCCCATCCAACACCCACACCAACTGATATGGACAGCCACCATCCATTGCAAGATTGCATCCATCCGACTTTCCAGAACCCGTCCTACCCGGCCCACGATGGATGCATGCTCCTTTGCAGCGCGTCGTGGTGGGACGGCTAAAATCTCATTGCCTCTTACACACTCGGCCATGGCCCTTGACAGCCGCCATCACATGCAGGTACGGTCCACAATTCGTCAGTAGCTGCTTCATCCCTCTCCCGCTTCATAAAACCATCCTCGGTCTGTCCAACACCACGCCACAATAAAACGTGCTTCGCCTTACCTAAGCGCACATGCTCGCAATCCGCCCGACAACGGCCCGTCTCCAACAACCACCACTCTCCCTCCGTGCCAGCCCCGCGCAACCTCGTCGGGAATCAAACACACAGCTTCGCGCATCTCAACCCACAACACACACTCTCTCACACAAGGCCAACCGTGATTTCCATCCTTTGGCCCCCCACTTTCTCTCTTATCAAGCCCGAGCACTAATCGTCTCACCATCCATCACGGGCCTAGCCACCATCTCTTTCGTCTCTGCCATTTCGCTTACAGAAACAAGAACACGACAGAGACAGATGTCAGTCTTGCCATTGCTATCGCAATGCCCGCTTACGGGACGTTGCTCGGCAGACGGCATGAATCAGACGCCAACCACTTTTGGTATGCCTTCCCATGCCGGTTAGGTCAGTGGCACGCCCAATTGATAAGGCCAGCCACCACCGGGCGGCCCTCCATGCAATTCCCCTCATAATATCTCTACTGTGTCCCGGCCCAAATAGCTAATGCCATTACGTGCCTCTGCAACCCGGACAAAAGCCAATCTCATGCACATGTTAGAGAAACTTCATTCGTATATACGTACTCGTCGCGTTCCCACCCTCCCCTGAACAAGTTCGCCCCGAAAATGATCGACAGATTACCCATGCCATAACCTTGCCCTTTTTCTTTTATGTAAACTCCGTAGCCGCAGGCGCCTTTTTCCAAGGGCCAGAATAAATAATTACCGCCTCCAGCAATCATTTGGGGCTTATGCAACTGCACTTGGGTTTGCACATGCAGGTTCAAGGTCGCCGTTCTTCTGACGCAAGTGGCGAGATCGGCGGCTCACCACTCGTCTACCACCTACTGTTGTAATACCAATTGCCAATACCCTCATTAAACTCTCTCTTGTTGAACACAAAATAAACGATAATGGCGGGCAAACAGGAACACCCATTATCACGTATTATTATTGATACTCCCAAGATGATATTCGATCTTGCCCCCCCCCCCCCCCCCCAGCGTGATTCCCATATGTCGATCCGCGTTCCCGCACAAACGTTCCCCCCCTGGGCAATATGTGTCCCAAGTTCCAGGAAAAAAAAGGGAGCGCGACACAGAGAGAGAGTAGACACGGAGAACTAACATGGCGTTTCTGCGGCCCCGTGCACGGCACGCACACGCACGCACATGTGATTTACTTACCCCCCATTCGTGTGTAACAACCCACTGGCACCGTTTTTTTTCCCTCCACCTTTTTGCTTTTTACCCGAGCTCACCGTTACAACCAAAAAACCCAAAAAAAAACGGTCTTGCGGCATGTGATTGGGTTTCCTTTTTCGGGTTCCTTTCAATCCTGTCTTTTTACTAAACTAACGCGTATTTTCCTTTTTCTTTTTCTTTTTTCTTCCTTTGTATGAATCCCAAGTGAACTATCACTATATCTGTAATTGCTAATTGCTCGTTCAGTCTAGGGACACGGGAATTGCGTGTCTAACTTTTTTTTCTCCTTTCCCTCTTACTTACTCAATTCTCCCGATTATTTACAAGTGGTAATTATCAAACACCGCATGCATTATTTTTTTGGCGGAACCACTCTATCACACCCCCTGGTTCAGTCACGTACATAAAGTCAGTCCACTTACGATTGCTTACTGTTACCACTGAAGCAAGGTATGTAAATCATTTACTTTATCATGGGAGGGGGATGACTTTGTTTGCGTGCTTTGCCTCTTCTCCACTCCCCCTTACCCTGGCTTTTCAGTAAAAAAATTTAATAGGAAGAAGATGCTGTTGTACACCGTGACACACAAAAAACACCTTTATTGATTACATCGATGTAGCATTTTCCTCTTTCGCAAAAAAAAGGGGGGAGAGAGGAGGATACGTGATGAACTTTCCGGGTCCTGACTTCACCGCTTCTTTTTTTTGCTTGCTTGCGTAACCCACCCCTGGTGATTGCGTATGTGTGTATGTATGCATGTATGTATGTATGTATGTGTATGACAAAAGTTGGAGACAACGATTTGGAGTAAGTTCATAGCTCCTCACGACCGATTGCTACCCTTTTTTTTTCATGTAAAATATCGATTCCGGGAGATTGGGTTCGGGAGGTTCCGGGTATTTAACCTCATGTCGGTGAGTTAACATGTCAGCACTATGTTTATCGATCTGCGTGATGACATTCATTTTACGAGGGGAGAGATACGAGAGACAGAATGTGGCTATGTGAAAAAGTTACCGAACTATCAATTTTTTTTCGCGCAGATTAAGAAAAGAAGGGGGGGGGGGGNAAGGGGAAAACCTATAGACGCCAAAGGGTATGCTTGTATGAGTGTGACGATGCCAATGCAAAACGAGAGATAGAGAGAAAGGAAAGAAAGATGGCTTACTACATTGGCAGAAGAAACACCCAAGGGATATAAGAAGAGTAGATAAAGGAAAAAAACGTATGCGGGGATCTGGGAATGATGCCATGATGAGAATAAGAAGAAGAAAAAAGGGTGGAGAAGTAAAGGAAAAAAACCAACATCTACAACAACAACAACCCCACAATCGAACAATTGTCTAATCCGATCAACTCAACCACACAGGCAAGAAATGAAGAAAGAAAAAGAAGAAACCTCAGCAACAAAAACAACTTTTACCTTCAAATCCCCTCACCTTAAGCACCCTCAACCTTCTCTTTCTCTTTCTCTTTCTCCTTCTCCACTTCCATTTCCTTTTCCTCCTTCATCGGCGGTGTAAGAGGCGGTCCTAAAACCTCCTCTACAAACTCGCCTTCACTTAAGCGACCCCCAAATGTTTCCACCTCTTCAATCTCCTCTTCCTCCTCATCTTCCTCGGTAATACCCAGGATCTCGCCGCTGCGTCTACCCTGCGAACTCGTGCCACGACTTCCTGAACCACCCTCGCCGCTTCTGCTGCGCCACCCACCGCCTCCCGAGCTGCCGTTGCCAACGCCCGTGTTGACGTTGAGCATGGGGCCTTTGAAGACGCTGCGTTTGCGCTTGGCAAAGACTAGGCCGGGGGATTGAGGAGGCATTGCGTGGCCGTTTCCAAATGCGGCGCTGGATTCGCTGAGGCCGG
This sequence comes from Bipolaris zeicola 26-R-13, assembly GCF_000523435.1. Taxonomy (NCBI): domain Eukaryota; kingdom Fungi; phylum Ascomycota; class Dothideomycetes; order Pleosporales; family Pleosporaceae; genus Bipolaris; species Bipolaris zeicola. The sequence continues at coordinate 211,402 of NW_006912069.1, forward strand.
GTGGATATCCGGAGCGGACAACGCGGATGTTCGAGGGGAAAGAGGATGATGTAGGTGTAGCAGGTAGGACTTTGATGCTGTTATGGGGAGATTTGGAGGGTTTGTGCGAGTGGCCGGATGTTGAGACGGCGGGGGAGGCGAGTGAGGCCGACGAGGTTGACGAGGCTTTGCTGTGAGAGTGGTGGTGGTGCGGCATGCTGCGGATCGAAGACACGGATGATGATGTGGACTTGCGCCCTCGGAGACCACCAGACGACCGGCGGTATGATGACCGTGGTGTCAATGGAGCTGGGGATGCTGATAGTCGTCTCACAGAGCCTGAGCCGTGTGTAGAGGTCCGCGGTCTCGTAGAAGCCGGTGCCATTGGCGGTGACTTTGGGTTCGTGTAAACAGACGACCGGTTGGCTGTGTTAAGCCTTCGTCTTCCTCCCTCTGGAGACTTATTTTCGGGCAATTTTGGTGACTGCACACTACTAGCTTTCGAGTTTGGCGACCGTGCGCGCTTGGATGTCTCTTTTATCCAATTGCGGAGGGATAGCAGATGGCCAATGATGGGCTGCTTCCGACGCGGCTTGGGTACAAATCCGTTTGGTGAAAGGAGATCGGGGTTGGAGACAACCTGTAGCATGCTACTACGTGATCTTCGTCTATCGATATCTTTCGCAGGAAGTGGTGGCCGTGACGCAGAGTGTGATTTGCGTCCTCGAGGAGGGTCAATTGGAGGTAGGGGCTTGTCGTCAATTGTGAGGTTGGGAGAAGTAAGCGATTCTGGGAGACGCGGTAATTCTGGAGCACCTAGTCAAAGTTAGCATCATTCCCTAACTGAGAAAATTACTTGACTCACCATGTAAACTGCTGCGGTTGGCCGTTCTACCGCGACTTTTTGGTGTTTGGGGTAGGTGGTACCCTTCTTCGTCCGTCTCCCTAATAGTAGGCGCAAGTTTGTCGAGACGACTACTTGCAGCACTCAACCGTCGAAGACTCTTCGCTTCTGCCTCCCTTTCTTTTCGTTTCCGCTCTCTCCTCCTGGCTTTTCGTTCTTCCTTCTCGAGCAACAATGCCCACCAACCGGCGAGAGAGTCACATCTTTGTGCCAATACATTCTCAATCACCATGTCAATGTCGACTCCAGCAGCGCGCATACGCTGCAAAACCTCCTTCTCTAGTTCGGTGGAAAAGGGAGCCGGCTGTTGCAGCTTTAGCGTCTCCTGCTGGCGCGGTGCATGTTCCGACAACCAAGGGTTCTGGAGTATGTCGGCTAAGGTAGGACGCAGAATCGGTCGTTTCGAAAGCAATGACTGGCACAACTCCTTTGCCTGCGGAGGAAAGGAGTCTGGAAATTTTGGCTCCTCTTTCAGGATTCTTGTCTTGGTAACCATTTCATCGTCGTCGTCAAAAGGCAGCTCGCCCACCAACAGGGCATAGAGAATGATGCCCAAACTCCAAACATCTACTTTTTCACCAGCATACTTTTCGCCCTTGAGCATTTCCGGAGCACTGTAGCAAATTGTCCCGCACCATGTTTGTAGATAGTTTGACTTGCCCTCGTACTCGCGGGTGAAGCCAAAGTCAACCAGCTTGACATCGCCGTGTTTATCCAGGAGAATGTTCTCGAGCTTGAGATCGCGGTGGACGCACGACTTGTTGTGGACATAGGTGACGGCGCCGACCAGCTGGGTGAAGATGCGCTGGACCTTGGCGGGCTCGAGAGCGCCCTTGGCCAGGAGGTAGTTGTATAGTTCATCGCCGGGGCAGTACTCGAGCACCAGCCATACCATCTGCTCCGTGACTATGACTTCGTACAGGCGAGCAATGTGGGGGTGTATAAACTGGCGGTGGTGGTGGATTTCACGCGCGAGGTTGGCATCGTCCTTTCTCGCGCTCTTGAGCACGACCTGTGTGGTGGTCAGCGTTATGGTGCCAAGATTGCGACCATGCTCCGACAACGACGCACTTTGGAGCCATTGCTGAGTTTGTGCGAGGCCAAGTAGACTTTTCCAAAGCTGCCCTTGCCTATCAGTCTGCCGACGGTATAATTGCCGACGGTCTTGAGGTCGGTGGCCGCGAATTCACTGTTGGGGGTGTCAGGACACGGGTGCATGTGAAGGACGCGCCGGGAGCGCGCGCATGGTGTGGCAACGAAGGGCTTACTCGAGTAGCTGTTTATACGAATTTGCAAGCTGCTGTTCACGAGGAGTCAGCGACGGCAAGTCTCTCCATCTCTTCCAGTGTTGCATTCTCTCATGTCCTTTGCCCAATTTGCGCTCGTGGGATTTGCTTGTTGCGGGCGCACAGGCGTTTGGCTGGGGCGGCAAGGGACGGATGATGAGAGTAAGACGAGGAGCAGACATACCTTCTTCCTCTGGGCCTGAATCTCAGCCTGGGCTCTGAGATTTGACTGCATGGAATGATGCGCCGCTGCTCCGTGGAATCGATTGCGCAACCAGCGTCATCTATGGACAGGCAGGAGTGTGGACTGGCGAGCGCGCGCCGCGGACGGGGACGAGGGATGAGACGGCGATGCGGTAGAGGCCGTTGGTAGCGAGTGGAGACGGGCGGACGGACGGCAAATGCCAGGGGCCTGGGATGGTCGACGGAGGCAGAGATAAAGATGTCAGGTCTGGCCGGGCCACAAATGGGAGAAAACTATGTACAGTATTAGTTGTGAATATCGAGGGGATCCAACGGCCACCGTCAGCTCTCTCCTGAGCTTGGTCACGACTGGTGCTGCCATGTGTTCGGGCTGCGCGATCCTGGTCGCAGATCTCCGAGATGCCGCTCGCCTGGCCTGCACGGAGAGAGAGGCCCCCCCTTGGACATGGGCATGCTCATGCTCACACTGCGACAGCAGCAGGGCCAGAGACATGTCCGACACGCCCAAAATAAAACAAAGAGCCTGTGGGGTTTGAAGGGTTTCAGCACTGCTGGCCCTGAAGCGGGCGTGCACGGCGAGCCTCTTGACCTCGACGGTTGCACTGGCACAACAAATTAATATAATAATATCACCCTACTACCCGTCCCACGAACCGAAACAACCAACAAGCAACTCAGGGCGGATGCAGCCCTACCGAAACACAAACAGCACAGACACGCCCAAGCTAAGCAACCCAAAACAAACTTAGACTCCCGCACCCTGTCCTTACTACAGCTTGCTCCTCACACCCGCCGCGCCTATGTACGTCTGGCCCAATTTCAGCATCTCGACTGCCTCTTGCACCATGTCGTCGATAATCTGCTTTGCGGGCTTGATGTCATCAATCACGCCCGCGACCTGCCCCATCAGGAACGGAATGTCCACGTCCTTGCCGTCGTCCATGTCCTTGGTAATGGGCACAATGCCCGCCTCGGTCAGCTTCTTGATCTCGTCCTCCCTCTGATGCCATTCCTTGATGTAGTCGTTGTACCGCACCCGCAGAGGGCGGCCGCTGACAACCAGCGTGCGACCAGTGTCTGTGAAGTCGGCCGTGACAACATTCTCCTTGTGCATCTTGGAGCAGCCTGCCTCGGTTGAGGCGACAAAGCGCGTGCCCACCCATACGCCCTGCGCGCCTTGCATCAGACTGCTGGCTAGACTGCGGCCGTTGTAGATGCCTCCTGCAGCCACCACCATGGCCGGCTCGCCTGTCAACGGGCTCTTGTACTTGCGCGCAACGTCCACCACAGCCGGTATCAGGATGCTGTTTGCAATGTCGCCCGTGTGGCCACCGCCCTCTCCGCCCTGGGCGCATACAATGTCCACGCCAGCGTCCAGCGCCTTTTTCGCGTGCTTGGGGTGCCCGACCATGTTCATAATCAAGATGCCCGCCTCATGGAGCCTCTTGATGGTGCGCGCAGGAGGCACACCCACCGCGCTCACAAACAGCTTTGCTCCGTTCTTGATGGTCACCTCGATAAGCTCGTCCAGCTGGCCATGCGTGTAGTCGTGGTTCGTCTTGCGCGCGCTGCCGCCTACCTGAGGCAGGGCAAGATCGACACCAAAGGGGAGATTCTGGTCATCAAGGTTGGACTTGAGTTCGTCGATGATGGACTGGAGCTGGGCAGGCGTGTAGCCCAGACCGCCAATGACACCAAGACCACCAGCGTTAGACACTGCGGCTGCGAGAGGGCCTCCAGAGGTTCTCGCCATGCCGGCTAGGATGATGGGGTACTGGATGCCCAGCAGCTGGGACAGGGGCGTCTGCAATACTGGTGGCGCCATGCTGGTGAAAGGGAGAGAGCTTTGTGTGGCGCCATGACAGGTCCGGGGAAGTGAATGCTAAATAGCGCGCCTCCTGCTTCATGTCTCCACATGTTCAGGCCCCGGGTATTTGCCGGTAATGGGCATCGAAGTTGGCGAGTTGCGATGGCCATGCCTCGGTTCATGCTCGTGTTGTTTCCCCGCAAGACCCTGTCGCCGCCCTCGGCCAATCACCATCCTCCGACTACTCCCTCTCAAGTAGTGTACACATCGCGACGCTAGCTAGACAACCAAGAAGAGCGGTTTGGACTATTTGTAGGATTTAAGAAGCTTTCCTGCTGTGCTCACGGTAACCTCTTGTAGGAATTGAAAAAAAATACACCACTCCACCCTGGCTGCACGCCTCCAATCCTCCAACCCAATGCTCTGAGTTTCCTCCTACTCAATCTGACAAGGGGCGTACGTATCCCCGCTTATTACATGTTTACCTCAGCATTAGAAATACTACAACGAGACATGCACGTGCCCAGCGACCAATAGCATATTCTATATAGTATCGGAAAGAAGAAAGAGCTATTTACTCGTTTCACCCCACCTTTTCCTCCGCGGCTCAGCACCACTCGCCACCCAGCCTCACCTTCGAGATAGGAATATTGCCCAAAGCCAAATGCACTATCGAAAATGCACATACAGCCGGCATCTACTAACAAAATCACACGTATATATGTATCGTACAACCATGTTACCTCAATGTTGGGCGAAGAATCCACCAAGCCATCATGTTCGCCTCAATTAATATCGCAACTGCAATCGCAGTGATTGCTTCCACAGCCAGTGCCGCACTCTACTATCCAGATGTTCAGACACATCTTCTTGAGCACATCCTCGTCGACAACTGGGGCGCTTACGCATCCAACTTTTCTTCTGCAATTACGCCCTGTGACCGCTACGTGACGCAGACGGGGAATGCGGCACTAACCAGTGGCCGCACGACGGCAGCCCAATGGATGCGTGTGCTTTTCCACGACTTCATAACGGCCAATGTAAGCGCAGGTACAGGTGGAGTGGATGCAAGCATTGGGTTTGAGACGGCGAGGGAAGAGAACAAGGGGAGTGCATTCAACGACAGTTTTACCTTTTGGAAGCCCTATGTTAACGGTGCTGTTTCCAGTATGTGTTTCGGTCCGTGGATTTATTCTCTTCTTCTTGGCTGACCAGAAACCCAGTGGCCGATCTAATTGCAATCGGAACCGTCATGTCGAACAACCTATGTGGAGGCAACAACATGCCCTATCGCCCCGGGCGCATTGACGCTCTCGCCGCCGGCTCAACAACAGGTGTTCCAGCACCAGAAACAAGTCTTGAAGAGACCCTCGTATTCTTCGAGCGTGCCGGCTTCGAAAAAGTGGAAGATGCCATTGGCCTTACGGCATGCGGCCATACCATGGGCTCGGTGCACCACGGCGGCTTTCCCGAAGTTGTAGACGAGACCTTTGTCACGCCAAATAACACCAACGGCGGCAGCAACTTCGACACGACGCGCGGTGTCTTTGATCCCAACGTTCTGGGAGAATATGTGCATTGGACGGGCAATAAAGGCGGTCCGTTGGTGACTTCGCACAATGAGACCATGAACTCTGACCTTCGGCTCTATGAGAGCGATGGTAATGCCACCATGCGAGCACTGCTTGCACAGGGACCCGCGTTCCTAGATACCTGTGTCGAGCTTATGCGCCGCGCCATCGATACCGTGCCATCTCACGTGCAACTCGGTGATATCGTCACGGCAATCCCCGTCAAGCCGATTAACGTTACCTATGACTACTCCAAGATCGATGGCAAGCTGGTGCTATCGGGTAAGATTAGAGTGCTGACTGCAGCGGGGCACGGAAGTCTAAATTCACTTACACTTCGCATGGGTCAGGATGAGACGGACATTGCACTTGTCGCCGAAGCCGAGACTGGACAGTCTGTTTTCGGTCGCGGTGCTGATGGATATGGGACCACGACTTATTTCCCCTTTTCCGTATCTGGACCCTCGATTCGAAATGCGACTTCCTTTTCTGTGAGTGGTGCAGGTGTCCAACAAGACTTTGAGATTAGCAACCGGGTATTCGTGGTGCAGAGTTTAACGGCTCTTGACGGCAAGGTTGTCAATACCGCCATTGCTGTATCGGCGCCTAGCTCTTGTGAGGATGTTCATGTGCGTATCGCTGCACCTTTTACACAGCCCGGGACGTTGGCACCGAAGGTCAGCGAGAAGGATGTAGTGATGAGCGCGTTGCCCGACACCCTGGACGGCTATACGCTGTGCGGTGGAAATCTTATTCTGGATGCCGTGCCAACTGGCTTGCTCACCATAAAGGCACTACAAGGAGGTACACTCGTTGATACACTGTTGGTAAGCGGGGGAAAAGCAGGCTGGTAAAGTCCAAAGAATTAAATTGTGTTCGGATTTTTTTTTCACCATGCGTCTGGTACATGTGACTAGAGAAATAGTAGTGCCTTTGGGGGCTGCTAGCACCAGACTCACACACTGCCCAACTTGATCCACCTTCGTCACAACCAGCACAACCCTCGTACCCAACACTCATAAAGCCCCGCAGCAAGATACTAAACGCAGAAATAAGATACACAACACCCAACCTTACACCAATCTCTGTCTTCATGGGCGATACGCCTCACTCAGCTGCAAAACAGGTATCCAACACCGCCGTATTGTAAATCCTGATAGCAACTTGGATGAATACTCTATTAACCTCAACATTCTCATAATTAAAATCGTTGAAAAGTTATCACATACCCGCCTCTCTGTCGCCGACCAGCCCTCCCCCCCGTAATCTATCCTTCCTCATTCTCTCAAAACAGTTGTATTGACTATAATTCAGACAAGTGGCGTTAATATCGACTTCCTGTATTCGTGAAAAAAGCGCTGTCGCGAAGGAGATGGGTGGCACTGGGCCTGGGATGCTTTGGTTAGTAAATAAAGGTATAAGGGAAAAAGGGAAGGAAGCGTACCGACATGTCCACTAATAAAAATACAAAAAAAAACCCTAGATCTTTGGCGTCCAGGAGCCCCCGCCCCCCCTTTTTTTTCAGGGATGAAAGGATGATTTTCCTTCCCTTTCCCCAACCCCCTCATTCTCGCTACTAGGTAGCTGTTGAGTAGTGGGAAATGCCTCGGTCTATTGGTATTGCTCGTCAGTGGTATATGAACGATAGTAGCACTGCGCGTCCGTGGGATATAGGTCGATGCCAACTTCAGCAAACGAGAAAGAAAAAAAAAGTGTGGAGATTAGAGATATGGTATGGACATTGGTGGAAACTGTGTATCTAGGGACATAAAAGAGTATATAATAACATCAATTCCAATATTTGTAATTCATTCGCTTGGACATAAATGCGAATGGTGTAGATAATGCACTGCAACTTCATCATTTCTAGTTATAAAATCAGAAAGAAAAAGAACAAGGACATAGCAGGGTTTTTGAAAGCCGGTCAAACGCAGGTACGTTATTTCTAACTTGTCCTAACCAACCCCCTGCGTTTTTGTGTATTGGGTTAGGCAAAATACCAAGTGTTTCCTACACTGAAGTAATGGGGGCAACTTAAAAATAGCCCAAATGATAAAACCCCTTCCTTTCCGTTTTCCCTTTGAATCCAATCCACTGGTGTCCAAAAGACGATGGGTAATAACAATTACAATCTGACGAATTCTCGTCTTCATACCCCTCAACATCTAGCAGACTCACTTCTTCATGTGACCCACCAAGCGTCTCCGTTTAGTTCTCGCGCTACGCTCTCCCAGCACGTCTTGAAGAACATCACGAAGGGAATGCGTTATCTGATCCATATCACGATCACTCATAGGACGACAGTTGCGAGCAACAAATTCCTCGAACGACATCTTGGACGTGTTGTGGGCCGGATCTGGGGACGTAGCAAGTGCAGACTGTGTAGAAGAAGACGGTGGAACAATATGAGAGACTGACATTTGCTATTAGCGTTTGACTCCATTCATTTGCCCATTGACCTGTTTGTGCCCATTGACTTTACCCTGCGTGCCCGGCTGCGGTTGCGGTGGGGGCGGCGGTGGCACGGGCCCAAAGGGTCGACGTTCAGGTGCGGGTTCAACGCCGTCTTCCTCGGTGTCGTCGTCGTACTCTGCGCTATCTTCGTCTTCATACTCGTACTCGCTCTCCGTCACTTCTTCGTCTTCCTCCTCGTGCTCCTCGTGCTCCAGCTCGTGCATGGGCACTTGCCCGCGACCCTGTGCTTGCATGCCGCGGCACAGCGTCTCTAATCGGGCAATCTTCTTGCGCTGCTCCTCAGCCTCCCTCGTCTTCTTGGCAAGCTCCTCCTGCATCTTTTGGCGCTCCTCGACCATTTCACCAATATTTCGATTGGTAATGTCCTTGTGGCGCTGCAGATTTTGGTTTTCCTTTTCGAGGCGCTTCGTCTTCTTGGACATTTCTTCCATTTCTTTGCGGAACGTGAGAAAGAGGTCGTTGGAGTTGTTGAGGGTTTCCTCAACCTGCATCTGGTCAGTATTAACCATGATGATACAGACCAGCTAGGGGTGGAAGACTAGACGTACCTGTTTGAACTTTTCGACATAAATGTTGAGCTGGGTGCGGAGTTCGGTTTCGGTTTGTGAGAAGGTCGAGACCTGGCGGGTCAATTGATGTGACTTTGAAGATTCGGCTTCTTGCTGCTTGCGCTGCTGCTCGAGGCGGGCAGAATGATACTGTATTTCCAGCTCCTTGAGCCGAAGCATCGAGTGGTACTGCAGCTCGCGCAATTCGTATTGGTCGATAAATGACTTGAACTTTTGGCGGAATCTAAACGTCTCAGCCAATGCAACACACATCCGGATACCAGACTTACAACTCGTCTAATTCTTGCTCGGCTTGATTCTGCGGCTCTGGGCCATTTGCAGCGGCTATGCAATCGTCGACGTCGTTGACAAGATGCTCGAGGCGCTCGTGGAGTTCCTGGCGGGCGGCCGACTCGCTGGTTTCGAGTTTGTGCAGTTCATCTTTTAACTTCTTGTTCTCTTTTGCAAAGTCACGCGACAGTTTGTCGAGCTTGTCCTTCATGGTGGTGACCTTGTTGAGCTCCGAGCGCTGGGCGTCCTTTTCCTTTTGCAGCTGGTCGCCGCGCTTCTTTGCCTTTTGGTGTTCGCGCTCGGTGCGCTTCATGTCGGACAGCAGCTCGGTGTATCGCTTCTGGACGACCTCGAGGCGAGAGAGGGGACCGTCCATGTTGGAGAGGAGCGAGGAGAGTTCGCGGTTTGCTTTCTTAACTTCGCGTTCTGTCCATGCCGTGGTCAGCCAGCGATTTATTTTTACATGAGAGGGCCGTGGGCCGTGGTGATGGCGATGGAATTGCACATGTGGTGTACGCCACCTCGAGCATCCCCGCCCCCACCACTTGCACGGCCAGACATTGACGCACCGATTTCCAGTTCCTGCTCCTTGTCGCCTGCCTGGTCGAGTTCGAGCTGAGCAATCTTGGCCTGGATCTGCTTCTGCTGCTCCGAGGGGTCGGCGGCCTTCTTGCCCTTTGCCTTCTTAGTGGGCGCAGGCGCAGGCGCCGGATTGTGCTGGGCGGGCGCCATAGCGGCGGGCGAGGGCGATGTGGTGGTGCGGGAAGAGTCGTGCGGTGGTCGGGATGAATGAGCAGATGTGGGCTGGCCGTGTTGGGCGACGGTGGCCATGAAGCCGTGGCTGGTGGATCCTGTGGTGGTGGCCTGTGACGGAGCCGCTGCCTATGCCACCACGCCCATGTACAGGAGGTGTCGGAAGAGGGAGGTCTACGCAGCGGGGGTGCGCATCTGCAGTGCAGTGCAGCAGCAGCAACAGCAGTAGCAGCGGCAGCCGAGTAACAATGCGCGCGGAGAGGGTGTGGCCGTGTCTCCGCCGACGTCTCGGAACAGCGTGGTGCACAGGGCGAGAGGGCAAGCAGAAGCAGATGTCGCAGTCAGTCCGGTCAGTCCAGTCGGGTCGGGCGAGAGGATGGACGGGGCGGGGGGAAGCAGCAGGCCGTGGTGTCGTCGTCGTCGACGTCGGGCGGGCACCACGCAAGCCTTTTGTCGTTGGAGTAGGAGTGAATGTACGTAGTAGTACTTCGCACTGTCTCCACCACGCCCACGAGCTTCAATATCGACCAGGAGCACATGGGCCAACGCCCGCCCCAGCCAATCCACTGCCCATTCAGGCACCCTCTGCGCCGCTGTGATTTTGCAGCCTAGCCGTCTTGGGGACAGGGCGCACTCGGCCAATCGGCGACACAGGCGTCATTGCTGGTCAGCATTTCTGTCCCGCCTTCGCATGTATGGTCATATTGTATGCAGACACCGAGTACGAGGCATTGCGACGTCTATTCACCCATCCCCACCCGGCCCACGACAGAACATGTTGCGCTCTGCTGGGCGGCAATTCCCGCCTAGACTGCCCGCCACTGCGCGACGACACTATGCCGTTGTCGCCAACGCCACCAGCCTGCCCACCGTCGGCCAACAGCTCCATGGCTTCACCCTCAAGCGCGTCAAGCAGGTGCCCGAGCTCGAGCTGACGGCCCTCCACCTTCAACACGACAAGACGGGCGCCGAATATCTGCACATTGCCCGCGAGGACACCAACAATGTCTTCTCCATCGGCTTCAAGACCAACCCGCCAGATGCCACCGGCGTGCCGCACATCCTCGAACACACCACGCTGTGTGGCAGCGAGAGGTGAGAAAGCCTTCGGGGACCTCTGCGAATCACAAACTGACGGCCCAGGTACCCCATCCGCGACCCCTTCTTCAAGATGCTGCCCCGCTCTCTGTCCAACTTCATGAACGCATGGACCTTTGCCGACCACACTGGCTATCCCTTCGCCACGACCAATGCCCAGGACTTCAAGAATCTCATGTCCGTATACCTCGATGCGACTCTACACCCGCTTCTCAAGGAGAATGATTTCACTCAAGAGGGCTGGCGCCTGGGGCCCGAGAACCCGCTGGCCAAGGAATCCGACGACCCAAACGCAAAGCGCATCGTCTTCAAGGGTGTCGTCTACAACGAGATGAAAGGGCAAATGTCAGACGCAAGCTACCTGTTCTACACCAAATTCCAGGAACATCTCTATCCTGCCATCAACAACTCCGGAGGCGACCCGCAGAAGATCACTGACCTCACCTGGGAGCAGTTGCGCAAGTTTCACGCCGACCACTACCACCCCAGCAACGCCAAGATTCTCACATACGGCGACATGCCATTGGAAGAGCACTTGAAAGAGGTGGACAGCCGCTTGAGCAGCTTTGACAAGATTGCCGTTGACCAGGAAGTCAAGGCGCCAATTACTCTTGACGCCCCCAAGCACGTCACCGTTCCCGGCCCCCTGGATCCGTTAGTACCTCAGGACAGGCAGTACAAGACTTCGGTCACTTGGCTGATGGGTGACACTGCCGATGCTGTTGAGAACTTTGCGCTCGGTGTCTTGAGTAGCCTGCTCATGAGTGGATACGGATCGCCTTTGTACCGTAATCTTGTTGAATCTGGACTCGGTGCTGATTTTAGCGCAAACACCGGCTACGATAGCGCAGGGCGACGAGGAGTCTTTTCGATAGGCCTGGATGCAGTCAAGGCAGATGACGTACCCAAAGTTCGCCAAGTCATTGCAGAAACCCTGCTTGAATCTCGGAAGAATGGCTTCGACAAGATCAAGGTGGATGGTATCTTGCACCAGCTCGAGCTCTCGTTGAAGCACAAGACCGCAAGCTTCGGCATGGGTATTCTCCAGCGACTTAAGCCAGGCTGGTTCAACGGCATTGATCCAATCAAGGCTCTCGCGTGGCAGGAAACCGTCAACGCCTTCCAGAAGAAGTACGCCGAAGGAGACTACTTGGAGAGCCTGATTGAAAAGTACCTCCTTACCTCCAACACACTGACCTTCACCATGCAGCCTTCCGAGACATTCAGCCAGGAGCTTGTAGACGAGGAGAGCCAACGACTAGCAGCCAAGATTGCAGAGACTACCAAGCAATTTTCGAGCGAGCAGGAGGCACAAAAGTATCTAGAGGATCGGGAGCTTCAGCTGCTACAGGTTCAAGAGGAGGCTAGGAATGAAGACCTAAGCTGCTTACCTTCTGTGCATGTCAAGGATATCCCGCGAGAAAAGGAGCGGAAACCATTGCGCCACACTGACTTGGATGGTGTCAAGGTTCAATGGCGCGAGGCTCCTACAAACGGTCTGACATATTTCCGTGCAGTGCACAAGCTCCAAGACCTTCCAGACGAGTTACGAGAGATGATTCCGCTCTTCACAAGTGCTATTATGCGCCTTGGCACCAAGGACAAGACGATGGAGCAGCTCGAGGAACAGATCAAACTTAAGACTGGTGGTATCACTGTCGGTTATCACTCGACTCAATCACCATTGTCCCTCGATGCCTACGAGGAGGGCATGGCTTTCTCCGGCTACGCATTTGATCGCAACATTCCCGACATGTATGAGCTTCTTCGAACAATTATTCAAGAGACGGACTTTGACGGCCCTGAAGCCGAGAAGAAGATCCGAGAACTATTACAAAGTGCAGCAAGTGGCGCAATCAGTTCCATTGCCGAGTCTGGTCATTCTTATGCCATGCGATTTGCCGAGGCTGGTATAACTCCTGTGGGGCGTCTGGCGGAAGAGACAGGAGGTCTTACTCAGATCAAGCTTATGACCGCATTGGCGTCGCAAGAGTCACTCAGTGATGTCATTCAGAAGCTCAAGGCCATTCAGTCCTTCACCATCGCCAACAGCAACCAACTCCGGGTCGCGCTCAACTGTGGGAGTGAGAGTTCAACACCCAACCAAGAAGCGCTCAGCCGGTTCTTGAGCACCCTACCAAAGAACGTGACAGTCCCAAAGACATCTCAACAGAAGCAGTATCCTCGTAACGCAAAGTCCTTCTTCCCCCTGCCATATCAAGTCTACTACTCGGCTCGCGCTGTCCCCACAGTGCCCTACACCCACGCTTCTAGCGCGCCCCTCGAGATTCTCTCAAAAATGCTCACTTTCAAGCAATTGCATCCTGAGATTCGTGAGAAGGGTGGTGCTTACGGAGGTGGTGCCTATGCCCGTGGCCTCGGTGGTCTCTTCGGCATGTACTCGTACCGCGACCCCAACCCACAGAACAGCATGAAAATTATGGCCGAAGCCGGACAATGGGCGCGCGACCGCGCATGGACAGCTCAAGATCTTGAAGAAGCTAAGCTCAGCGCCTTCCAGGGCCACGACGCTCCACAGAGCGTCAGCCGCGAAGGCATGCGCGAGTTCCTCTCCGGCGTCACGGACGACATGCTGCAAACACGGCGCGAGCGTCTCCTCGACGTCACAGCCGAGCAAGTACAAGCCGCCGCCGACGAATTCCTCGTCCAGCGCGCCCAAGAAAGCAGTATTGCTATTCTCGGCGAGCGAAAAGACTGGGTTAAAGAAGCCGATGGGTGGCAGTTTAGAGACATGGGCATGTCGGATGCCGCCAAAGCAGCAGAGGAGGCAGAAGGGATTCCACAAAAGGACGATGGCGTCCCGGCTATCGCTAGCTAAAGCTTGGTCCGTGGTTATCACGCCCTTTTCATGACGATTTGTATATTAAAAATGTAAGATTATGTGAAGACAGAATAGCATTACCGGCGTTGGGCTTTTCGGGTAAGTAGAATGCATAGCGCTGGTTATGAGTTCCCTTTTTCTTGTCCTCTGCTCTTCTTTCTCTACGTGTGTTGTTCTCATTCGCACGGACCCCTCCAGATTCCCTAAGTTACTTTACTCCCCTTTTCCTCACTTTCTTCTCCTTCTCCCTTCCACACAACATCACAGCGCAACGAACAGATTCTTCACAGACGACCATGCATTCTTTTCACCTCCGTGGCTGGTCGGTTCTGTCTTTTTTTCCTCTCTTTCTCTCTTTCTTATCTTGTATAGGAAAGGGGGGGAAGTGAATGGAAATGCGCGAGAAAAATCCATCGGTTTCCGAATTTCCGTCATCTATCCAGTCCCCTTCTGTCTAGCCTGGCAGAGGGGGGACTCGGGAAGATTTGGGGAGCGAAAGAAGACCAGAGCACCTGCTTTCAGACCTACCTGATTTTAAGAGTGAGATTCTTCTCCTGGTAGACTAAATGTGGGGGTACATTCTATTATCGTTTGATATCATTATGATTCGTTGTATTTATGTACACATATCCTACAATTCGGTTTGATCCTGAACAACAGCATCGCCACGCATCTCACTAGCCTTGACGATCAACCGACGATAGTCCAGAACAGCCAGCTCAAGCTCCTTGCGCTTGAGCGCTTCGTGATCTGAATGCGCGACGAAGATGGATCCAGGGCCGTATAGATATCTCTTGTGGTCTCCAGAGAGAAACGGTACGTCGGTACCGTAGTTCACAGTGAGGGTGTCAAAGCCATCGACGTCGCAATCGATGTCGACGACGCCGTAGCCCTCGCTGCCCCAGATGATGTCTAGATCACCGCCTTGCTCTTGCGCCGCTGCTTTAACGCCTTGAAGCGCGTTAACGATATGTTCGCGAACGAGCTTGGGTGTGCTGGCCGCAAGTCGTGTCGCGATATTCGCAGATGCAGTTTCGGCGACCACGTTTGCTGCGACACCGCCCTGGACACGCCCGAAATTCATAGTTGTGTTTCCGTACTTTTCGCTCCAAGGGAGGTGTTTTCGTAGCTTGAGCAATTCACCTAGTGCCTCGACTAAGATATCGTTTGCGCTCACGCCTAGCCATGGGTATCCGGAGTGCGCTGCTTTTCCTGTAGCTTTGACTTCGAAACCGAGCATGCCCTTGTGTCCACAGACTAGCTTGCCTTCTGTCGGCTCCCCGAAAATGACGATTTCGTGTGAGGAGGGTCGTTTTGACCAGTCGCTGAATGCGCGCATGCCATCGCCACCGGTTTCCTCACCTACAACAAATAGCAGCGAAATGTCATCGTACATCTGCTTTCGTATGCCCTCTGCAGCTATGACAATCGGCGCTACACTTCCTTTTGCATCAACGCTGCCGCGACCCCCAATCTCGTCGCTCGTCTTGTTGTAGTAGTAGGGCCAGTAAGGAGGTACCACGTCGATGTGGGAGGTCAAGAGAATCGTTGTTTCGCGTTTGGAGCCATACGCGAGTAGGTTATACCGGCCGGGTGAGGCTTCTTGTCGCTCGACCGTCCAGTCGTGCGACTGTAGGTAGGAAGAGAGCCATTCGCCGACTTTCTTTTCGTTGCCGCTTATCGATTCGACCTCTACGAGGTGGCGGTGGAGCGAGAGTAGTGACTCGGACTCAGAGGCTGACAGGGCTTGGAACTCGGAGGTGGAGAGGAGCGTGGAGGCGGCTTGGGGTGGGGTGGGTGTGAGGGCACTGAGCGCTAGGGTGCAGAAAGGGAGGGTCCGGAGGATCATTTTGGGCGTTATGTGAGGCTATTGGTGCCTCAATTGCGGGTTGGTGTTGGAGGTTGAGAGCTTAGAGAGCTTGGTGCTTGCGAGAGCTCAGCCGGCGATGACGATCGTGACGCTAAACCACCTTGTTGCATAGTATCAGCCTCTCCGCTTTCCTGCAGCATAAGGTACTTAAACAAGCACTTGGACGCAAACATATAACCCCTACGTTGGTCTCTCGTATCTTGGGTCAATAGGTTTTATTCACTGGCTGGACAAAACTCCCGATGACGGTTCGCCTCACATTCCATCGCCGGTCAACTGAAAAGCGCTTATGCGTTGTCGCAGCTAATGCACCTATGATTTGCATATTGTCTGAGAACTGCGCCTCCTAAATGCCCAAGGTTGATGCCGGGGCACACAGGGCAAGGTTGTGGCGCTCAATGTTGCTGTGTTGATCTGATAGCCGCGCGGTTGATTATGAGGCTGAAACAGACACAGTCATGGATCGGAATCCTCCTCAAAAACGATAGATATAATATTGAGGGGGCTGTTTTGTGTTACACAAGATTACTTCCCTTGCACTCTCGAAATTAACAGCCCCTGCGCTTTGCTTCTGGTCGCTTTTACATTTTATCGCTCGAATCTTTTTTATTCCCGCTCAGCGTCCATCATATCGGATGATCTTCACATGAGGCAATCATTGAGAAGGTCAGCCATCTTGGTGAAGAAAAATCGAAAGACAGAATCGCATAGTCGGAGCGGTAAATACTGGGACCAGATATTTTCTGAACCACGAGTCTGCGATGACCATCCTGTATATCAAGATTGGTCTGATGTTCAAACAAACGACACAGAATCTGAGCTCTGGCATGAACAGGATTGTAGTATATCCGAACGGGAACTAACATCCAAGCTCCTTGAGAGATTTGAAGTGCCTAATGCCTCATGGGAGACCAAAGTCCTTGCTAAGTTCCTATCGAGGCAGGATAACGAGGCATCGGTAGCCGAAGACGACAAAGCATGGGCATGGATAGATGATCGAGAAATATGCACTGGTCGTAGTCGAGGTTATAAAGGAAGCTTCGATTCCAAGGGCCTACGTGATGTATTGGAGCAGCTGGTTCGTTGTGTGTTACCCTTTGTCACATCAAATCTAATCGAAGGCAGCGCTTTGGTCATCCGACCCTTCGAAATGTCGATCAGCGTATGATGTATGTTGTGACTCTCTATCTACCATCACAACATTACCGTACTTCAGCTGAAGACGTGATAGCTACATTTCTAAACTGACTCCTAATTTTGTTTCTACCTTGGCCAAAACAGGTTGGCATCACCAAATGAAAGCACTGCGTGATGCAATAGGGAAACATGTTACTCTCGAGACGTCCATGCGCGTCCACATGCCGGTATGTGTCACCTTAAGCTCAGCAAATGCACCATCAATAACTAAAAAAACAATAGATACTGGGATTCAGGACATATCAATTGGAGTTCCACATGGAACATCTACTTCTAAGGCCATCAAGTCAGAATGAGGGCTCGGTTACTGATGAATCAATAGCCGATCTCTCATTTCTCGAATTAGCTAACGCTGATGGACAGATCGCTCCCCATTCAATATATCGAGGGCATATGACTCTCGTGATATGTGGTTGGAGTAACCTGCAGTGGACAGGGTATGTTTTCAGCCAGGCTGACAAAGATAACTTGAACACCGAGGACATGGACGAGCTCAAAGGACATTTCCTAACTTCCGAGTATGGGTTCGACTTCAACACTCCTCCGCAATCAATCAAAACATGGGATGCAAGAAGATACTGGCTGCGGTTAGTAGCGCATCGTATTCAGTATGTGCTAAGAGAATGGTTGTATCTCGTACGAACAGTTGAAGAGGGCGTAGAAGCATGGGTATCTTCTCATTTCTACATATTGATTCGTCCACGACTAAGGCGCTACAGAAATCACAAGACCCTTGCAACAGTGGTACAAATAAGGACGCTGTCCTTGCTGATTATATCAAAAGATCTTTGGACAAGACCCTCCAAACGATGCAGCTTCTGCGCCAGCTGCGTGACACGCTCTCAGCCACGCTTCGAGCTTACAATCGCTTCACCAAACTAAACGGGGATATGTGCTACTTCTCAGATATCAGCGACTGCTCTTCTGTACAGAATAGTATTGTTGAGTCATTTGAGAAGCTCACGGATCTCTTGTCTAGACTTTGTTCACTCGATGATTCTTGCAAACGCTTTGCAACGCATGTATGTGGAAGGGTACTACAAACAGGTTATCTCTTCCCTACTAATCATGATATTAGTTGGGACGCATCCTCAAACTCGAAAACAACCGTTTGATTATACAAAGCAATCAACTCGATCAAGAGAGCAATATGTACCACCTGGCTACCCACAAACTCAACGAGCGCATGCACAAACTAAACGAAGAGACATGTGTTCTCAACAAGGAGATGCGCGAACTTAATGAAAGAAGCACAGAAGCGGCGTGTGCAAATCAAGCAGAAGCCATCAAGACCAGTAGTAGCACACGCGTGAATGTCGAGGTATGTGTTATGGTCAACGTGATACCAGCAATGTTAACGCATTGCAGTTACTATTACTCACTACACCGTTTGGCATGGTGCTCCAGTATTTCGACTCTGAGGCACAAATTCTATTTTTTAAAAGAAGCCCTAAGACATTTGTTCTGGCGACGATCGTTCTAATGTTGCTTCTTCGTTTGTTGGCCCTGGCGCTCCAGCACGGAGGTACCTTACTGCGCCTCCTTTACCGGAAGCCGTCCGTCACCCCCAAAAGATCTCAGCCGCCGGGTCAGAATTCAAGTGAGTCTAGAATCAAGCATTCTGTGAACACATTTGACATGATTAGATACTATCGAGCTGGAACAAACACAGAATGTCTGACAATTCGGCCAAAACAGTCTGCCAAAAAGAGAGCCTCGTGCGCCCTCATTTCTTATTTTGGTTGAAGACGGCTCGAAAATGGCTCTGTGCAGCAACATCGCTTCTTCTGAATCCCTGTTCGTGGCTCCCGCCAAGGAATTGAGGGCTTAGGGCGGAAGTCAACAGTAAAGGAGTTCAGAATTGATCAGCCGATTCCTGTGCATGCGACACGTATGAACTAATTTCATAAAGATCATTCTGTATTGCACAATGTGTAGCAATCCAAAGGCTTGTCTTCTTCGAGTATATCTAAACCTTCTAGGTCGTGTTGTTTTGCTATATAATCGCAGGTTGAGCTTCTATAGATAAATCAAAGGTGAAGGACAATCAAGAAAAGAAAGATAAAATGGGTTCTAGGAAGATCACAACCCATATCTCCTCATCAACAAGCTTCGCACAAAATCGCATGGCGCTAAGACTGTCACGCGAAAATTGGTGTAATGACTGTCCCCTACGCTTGGGCTACGAGTGATTGGCTTGTTCCCCGTGCATCTAGCCGTATTAAAAAGGGATGATGTACGTACCCATCTCCCTTGATAGATTCTCTAACTCGACATATATCCTTGAAAAGATTCTAGTTCTAGACGTAGTTTGATTACTTTGTTTATTCACCAAGCCTGCTATTCAAGACCCTCATCTTCTATGAGCTAACAGTGTAAGTCTCACTCGCCACGTACTTTTGCACACCCAATTCGAATTCTACATGAATGAGTATATTGTCTCTCAACACTACGGCAAGCCTCAGTCCCATCATGTCTGAACCTTTTTCGTCGCAATCAACATGGGAAGAGGAGAACCCTGCTTGGAACCCTCGCATACATCTGTCCATTGCTTACCATATATTCTAGAACAACTGTCTTACTAGTCAATATCACTTTCTCAACCATTTTCGGCGCGTTTCACGATCAATTACTTCTCTTGTGGTTGATCACACCGATCTCGCGGCTATTTGCAGGCATATCAAACAGGAGATTGCATATGCATTGTGTGTTGGAGCGTGGGATTAAAGGGATTAATTCGAGATAATGACACGGCATGGAAATGTGCAAACCCATTATCTCTGCGAGAGTAGTACCGAAGGAACTATTTCTTTCTCTCAGTCATGTTTGCCGATGCCGCCGCCGCCAGCAGCACGTGTGAGGATGGCTGGAAAGAAGAAACATACTTTCATATGGCAATGTGCAAGTACAGAACAGTATCTCATAAGTTATATAGACTAACAGTTACGCAGTGCTCTTGTGGTACCGTTTCCATACCCTACAGGAGTAATGCTTGCCCTTCTTGTGGTTGTGCTCGATGTGGCAACTGTCACATTACAAAAGTGCAGCAAAGATAACATGTTTGCTCCAAGAGGTACGAAAAGAGACGTTTCAAGCTCTTTCTACTCTCTTAAGATAGGACACGGATACTTCAACTCCTACCTAAAGAGATTTAAGAAAAG